>NC_079512.1:40664037-40702021 GCF_000801105.2 Raphanus sativus
GGTCTCTTTCATGTTGATGATGCTTCTTTGTCTTCTTGAAAAATAATTATGAAACAAAATAAGGTTGTGTTCAAAAAGAAAAAAAAAAACAAAATAAGGTATACCATCTTAGTTCCTAGAATAATTTTCTTTTCAATCGATCTCGACACATGAATGGTTAGTATTTTATTGGAAAATCTACAGACATCCAACAACTAAGATTAAGAAAATCACTAAGAATTTGCATTCTTATTCGTTTTACTGCTTATTTGGTGTGGAACAATGCTTAAAAAATTCATGAGTGGTTAACCTGCTGATCTACATCCGTTCCTAAGGGATGGAAGTTAGTAAACATCGAAAACTCGTTGTCTGTACACCTTTAGAATCGTAGTAATTCAAGAAGTGATCCATTATTCCATACAACGAATCTCCTGTAACTTTAAAGGCAACTAGACATAATTTAACAAAAATACGCATAATTATTTGTTCATGTGGACAACACTTTCAAACTCTATTATTGTCTCCTATTTTGCCTTTTTCCAGTTAAGGATGAAGATTCTGTTTACAACCTCAGATAATCATCCTAATCAAGGATTATGCAGATGTTTTTTGAATATAATATTATGCTTTTTGTTAAGCCGTACTGATTCTTCACGCACAACTAGAAGTGTGTGATATATTTTGATATTCCTTTTCATCATAATAAGCCCCCTGTTGGGTGTGATATTTAAACTAATGATGCTTTAGTGGAGGAGTCGTCGTCATCAATATAAAGACGGTTAATCTTAAAGTTTTGATTCCGAATTATAAAAAGATATTCGTTTTTTTTTTCTGTAGGTCTTAACCTTTTTACAGGTTAGTATCATATGCCACCATTTTTTCTAAAATTTGGTGTCATTATAAGCAACCTTATTTTTATTGAAAAAAATATAAAGATATGATCAAAAGGACAAAAAAAATCTAGATAAACAAAAACAAAATTCACTTCTCACAAAAACGAAAAAAAAAAAATTATGGTTAATCAAACGCAAAATCCATGAAATTCAACGGAGAAATAATACCTCAAAATCACGAGGAGGAAAAATCATGAGTAATAATAGAACAGCTTATATCATCACAAATAGCAATCGAATTAATATTGAAAACATGTGAAGATATGATCAAAGGACAAAAGAAACTAGAGATAAACGAAAACAAAATTCACTTCTCACAAAAATGAAACAAAATAAAAACCAATTATGGTTAATCAAACACAAAAGCATGAAAATCAACAGAAAAAATAATACCTCAAAATCATAAGAAATAAAAAGCATGAGTAATAATAATAGAACAACATATCATCACAAATAAAACCATGCAAGCGATATACTAATGACGCAAACCAACACGTCGTTACGAACAGAACCAACTTCACGCAAAGCATACGAAGCGTCCGCCGGAGAATCATCATCGGAACTATCACCATCATCCTTCTTCTTCTTCGTCTTCGCTACCGTCGGAGCCGGAGCAGGCGCAGGAGGACGAGGGTCGAAAACTTGCTGAGGAAGCAAAACCTTATCAACCTGATAAACAGCTAGCTGTCCATCGCTGTATACATTACCGGAGACGGTGGTGTTGGTTACACCGGAGGTGATATTTACGGTATTGCCACTGGTGGTGATGTTGAGAGGGAAATGTCCGTCGGCGGAGTCACCGGCCTGAGTCCGGAGAGGGTTACTTAGCGTTTGGAAGTTTGAGGAAGAGACGTAACTTGGTATGACGTGAAACTGAACTAGCTCCACTTGTTGCTCGTCGGTTAAGGAGTTTAGGGTTCCGGCTTTGAGACTGGAGAAGGAGGAGTCGCTCGGCGCGAAGATAGTGATTCCGTTGTCGGAGTTGTTGAGTTGGCCGTAGAGTTGGTTAGCAACGCCGGTTGATTTGAGTAGTCTGATGAAGACCGTGAACTGGCCTGCTTTTTCGAGGATTTTAGTAACGTTTGTGGGTCCTGGTGGAGCAGGTGCCGCGGCTGGCTGAGAATGGGTTCCGGGAGTGGCTGTGAGGAGGAGGAGGACGGTGGCGAGGAGGAGGAAGGGAGAACTCTCCATGGTGGTGGATCTGTGTGTGTGTGTGTGTGTGTTGATGTTTTTTTGTTTGGGTGAGATACGAGTTTATAGGAAGTAGTAAGGGTTATAAAAAAATGGGGAAATTAATTGGTTAAGAGGTCAACATTTTTACAACTAAGTTGATTGTTAATTAGGAATCAGTGATGGTTTGATTACTTTTTTTTTTTTGGTGTGTAAAATGTCTATCACATCTTGTCAGATGAACTGTTTTACCTCTTGGAAAAATGATGTGATAACTAACTATATATGGCCATATGCTTTCAGTAACAAAAGAAGGATAATTGTTTTTGGATTTAGTGTAATGATTTCTTAGGAGAAAATTATGAAAGCATTTTACTTAATTATTAGATATTTATTGGGAGCCATGGCATGCATGTAGTTTTTTTTTCATTTTATAACAGCAAATCAATTACAACAGTTATAAATATATGTGCTAAAATATATGAAATCTGCGTAGACAGTGCATTAACTTATTAATCGAAAGCATGTCATATGAATTGGTGTTAAATATTAGTTCTTCTAGTTTAAAAAAAAACAAAAGAATATATTAGGGAGTTCAAAACAACTATAGACTATAGTATTATTACGGTGGTGTTAATGAATGTACCTAGTATTTACACAGACCGGCTGCATAGACAAAATGGAAATCATTACTTTGTTTGTAATTATCAAAACCTCTGTATGGAAAGGTGGGATGAATAATGGAGGGTGTGGTATATGATAATGGAAGGAGCAACTTGCAACTTTGCTTGAAAATTAAGAAAAAGCAAACATATCAATTGATTTGTGGTGGGCTCTCTTCATTTTTAAGCATATTTCATATTTATGACGTAAGCTTTGATTTATTTGGTTTGTACTTTGTAGTAATGTTGACAGTGTATCACATTCAGTTTACATGATTTCACTTATTCCATATAAAAAGCTTCAGACCATTCTATAACCGATCCGGTGTTTTTTTCTAGACATTCTACGCTCAAATCAATAAATTGTAGGAACATATTTTCACTTTCTGTGACCATATAAATGAACTCGAATAAAAAATAATGTAATAAATGTATGTAAGTTTGTAATTTGTGAAGGTGGGTTCGAAAATGTTTTGTAAGGGTAAGTGGACCCTAATTAATTATAACTCTCTTAAAACAGCGTTGTCATCCTACTACGATGTTTATGCATTTATCAGATTTTATTTTGATTGGCATCTTCTCATTTGCTTCACTAACATATAACTAAATAATCTCATGTATACAATTTCAACGACGATTCAATTATTTCTTATATTTGTAGTTCTAGACTCTTACGATGCAACCAGAAAACAAGTTTTAGAACAACCTCACAAGGTATCATTTGCAGTGACTTGTAGAAGACATCCCCATGCACCGCGTGGACCGGCGCTGCTTCTCCACCCATCATCGCCGATGTTTCATCGGCATGGAGACTCCGATTTTAACCGGACTTACGTTGTTTTCAAAATTCAATGAAAACAATGTCAAACTCAAATACATTAATCTACACACAAAACTTATACTTATTACACAAACGTATTAATTCTTATTAGAAACAAACAAAGCAACAAGGAAAAACATAAATCAAGGGTTTACATTTCTTAAACCCTCAAAGCATCACAAACGGGCCAACATTATTTTCTTGGCTCTTATTACATTATTTTTTATGAATATAAAACATTTCAGAAACAAAACAGTTACAAACACGAATTTTAATGAATTTTATTATTATAAAATAATGGAAGTTTCCACCTTTCTTCTTCTTTCTCATTAGATATCAGCAGAGAGTGGTTCTTCACGAGGTTTAAACCTGCAGAGTCTGCAAGTCGGAGAGAACAGAGAAGGCGTTTGGTATTTGTCTTCTCCTCCCACCACAGGCATAGAGACTCCAATCTTGGCGGAGCTGACGTAATCAGGACGGTAGGTTTTCCCCAAAACGCCCTCGACGAGCTCACTTAAGTTTAAGAAGGTGAACTGAGTCTCAAGATGGGCAAAAGGGTCATCTTGAGGCAACTGATAGTTGTGAACTCTGTTCTCTTCTTTCCCTATAGGTCTTACTCTCATGTCCATCTGAACAAGGCCAGAGACAAGTACTCTCACGCTGTTTCTCTCGTCGGTTCTTTCGACGACAATCTCTCTTTGTCCCGAGTTTGCCCTCCATTCGGATTGTTCGTCTTCAGGTAGTGTGATGAGTTCTCCGTTGAATCTAAGGGTAATTGCGTCAGAATTTTCATCCCATTGAGTCACTCTATTGGCTGCGATCACGAGGTTGTGGTTTTCGAACATGACATTTAGGGCTTGAACCCATGTGAAGTCTCTGGTTCTTCCAAGGGGTCTTGTACCGATGAAGTGAGCATTGATCTGGAGGTTGTTGTCTGAAACGATCGCAAAGTTTCCTCCTTTATATCCATGGAAATAGAATATCCTACCGTCCCCTCCGATGAATCTAGGATCGAAGCATAGAGAACCGTAGCTGTTACAGTTAGGTTTTCTCCCTGTAAGAAATAAGTAAACATTTTCCTTGTAAGACAAGTAACCAAATCCACAACGACATTACTTGTGCAAGAAGCAAATGTGAAACTAAAAAAAAAAGAAGACCCAATTGAATAGAATGCACTTACATTTGCATGTAGCTTCGCATTTGCTAGTGCAGTCAATGAAGCAACCTTTGGTGTTTCTGTTCTTGGTGGGCTTCCTCTTGGGACATTCACCAGGACAAACAAGAGTCTTGTGATAACATGCACCCTTAGCCTGGCACATGGCTTGCTCTTGTCCTGTAGGCAACGGTGATAGCACCTTGTATCTAGCAGCTGCTTCACTCTGCTTCTTGTCCTTCTTCTTCCTCTCTTCTTCCTTCTTCTCCTTTTCCTTCCTTTCCTTCTCTTTCTTTGCCCTCTCCTCTTTCTCTTTCTTTTCCTTCTCCTTCTTGGCCTTCTTCTCCTTCTTGTCCATCTTCTCCTTCTCCTTGTCCTTTGGAATGTTAACCTTGCCTTTGCCTTTGCCATCATCTCCTCCTTTAGCCTTTTCTACTTGTCCCTGGCCGTTATCACCGTTGCCTTTGCCGCCATCGCTCGCAGCAATGACAATATCGGTCAAGAGAAGCAATGCGAAGAGAGCTACAAGCACATATGACTTTCTGTGCTCCATCTCTCAAGTTCAAGTCTTCTTCTTTGCCTTCTTTTAGATTCTTTAGTTTCAAGTGTTTCTTGTGTTTTTGGTGTGGAATGTTTATTGCAGATGGAAGGGTTTTATAGAGTGAAGAAAGAATTAAATTGACTTATTAAAACCTCATATGGTAATATCTTAAGAAAGAAAATGACTCTCTTTGAGTTTATCTCAAGTCAAAAGGCTTACTTGATGAAATCTTCAATATCAAATCTAGTAGCTTGATGCCTATAGGATTTATTTAATTTTATCAAAAATCAAAAACCGCACGTCTCATTTCACATTATTTTAACCCACTTTTAAGCTACATACAAATCAAAACATATTTCAAATCACTTCATTTTTTTCCAATAAAAACAGATAAAGTAACTGTTATTAATTCTTATTATACTTCCAATCCAAAATTTATTCATATTCTGTTCTACTTCTAGTTTGTTTTGTATAAGTAACTCGAAATTTTTGCCATGTTTTGGTCATAGTAATTTGCCAATAGTATGTAATCACTATGAACAAGGTTCCAAATCTTTCTTTAGAAACTTTTATAAAATAAAGAAGAATCAAATTGTGTTTGACCAAAAAAAGAAAGAAAAAAGAAGAATCTAATTGTCTGTTCTGATTCCTCGATGTGCAAGGAACGAGCTAGCTAGAACGTGAGGATGCCTTATAGATGAAGAAGAAAGCCCTGATGTCTGTAAATATTATTTTAACAGACTTTTTCTTGACTTTCATTGGTCCACAAGCCGCCCACGGTTAACCAGCTTGCACCTTTCGTGACACAAGAAGAAAAGTCAAACGCGTCAAAACAGTTGACCGGTTTACTATTGACCAGCTTGTTGACTTTGAATTCATAAACCAAACCGAATTGTACCATCACAAATTCTCAATGCCCCAAGTTAAATGAATTTTCACACTTGCTCACCACAGTTCGATTAAGAATATGCTGTTTTTTTTTGACTAATTTTTTTTAATCTAGTTGAATCCAGGAGTCTGCGGATAGATTCTTTTTCCATGACATTTAAATGGGTCCTAAAACATGAACTAATATTCGTGTAAGGTGAACAGAATAATGTGACTTAATTTCGCATAATATAAAGATCGAACCTGAAACATGTTAGCGTCCCAAACCCATCCACTACCATTTGACCACAAAGTCCGTTCGAATATGCTGTTTTTCCTCCAAAAACTGCCGGTTTTCTCACTTGCATGAAATGGAAAAAGATAATTTTACATTTATACACTAGTTGATTAATAATCCGTTTTATATTAAATATCGTTTTTAATTTTATTTTATTATAACTGTGAGTACATTTTCCAAATACATATTTAAACTTTTGTTTTTCAATTTTTACTCTTATTTTTGATTCATTAATTAATAAAATTAAACAAAAAAATATTAAATAGGAGTAAAACAAAAACTGTTAAATTTTCTTAAATAGATGTGTAAATTTTTTAAAGAACACTTATACTGAAATAGGGGAGTAGTATGCAAAGATTTTTATACAAAAAAAGGGAAAGTGATGAAGGAATGCTAAAAGCTGTCCTCCTGTTTGTCTCTGTGTTCTTTTTCCATTATTCCATACACCACTGTGTAGTTTGTAAGTTTGTAAATTTGTTCAACCTCTGGAAATGAAACGATCGTAGTCAATAATTTTAGTTGAGAAGTTTTTCATGTAATCTAATAAAGTTGGTAACTTTTTTGAAAAAAAAAGTGGGACACGACACGAGGCAGTCACGTGCCAACTCAATACAGCGGAAAGACTTCTCTGTGTCCCTCTGTTTCCTGGCTTTGGCAAAACTCTTTTGCCCTTTCTTCTCGACGACGTTGAACGTAGGAAGTGAAAGATTACTACTTGAGTTGAGATGAACTTCTCAACGAAGCTCGCCGAGAAACTTCCCGGCATCTCACCGGTGCCGTCTCCTCCTCCTCTTCTCTTGCGTAAAGGTTGTCTCTTTTTAATCTGTTTCAATTGTCTCTCGCTTGGTTTTTCTCGTCCTGTGACATGTGCATTTGTATTGCTTGTTTCCTTTTGTTTCTCTGATAAAGATTGAATGCAGTCAAAGGGGTTTCTCTTCCTTTGTCATTTGCACCTGAAAGTTTTGCCCTTTGGTCTCTCCATCTTTTCTACTCTGTTCCAAAATCTAACCATCATTGCCCTTTTTTCTCTTCAGGCTGTTTAACTTGTTCCATGTCCAGTTTCTAATTCAACTTGTCTACCTTTATGCATTTTGGTTGTTTAGTCGAAGATGAATTGAGTATATTCATCAATTTTTTCTTCTCGTGTGTATTAGGAGTCCACGAGTTATTCTTTTCAGTTTCTAACCGCAGTAGAAGATTGAGATTAGGATTAAGTTAAATAAATGTAAAAGATAGACGATTCGCCTGTGATGCTTGGTAATGTAAAAAATCTTCACTACTTAGTTGAATAAGCTTTGCATTTAGCAAACTAATTAAGCTGTGGTTTGCATAACATAAAACAGTTCTTTAGAAGCTGTTAACCGGATATATAAGATCAAATGCCGGAAGCTTACAAGCCCTTTAGCCATATCTTCGTTGGCGATGTATCAGATAACAAGAGAGTTGCCACCGCGAATCACTTACTCAACTCGCTCTTGCCTGGTCCAGCTACTCTCGTCCTTCAACGAGGTCTGTATCTTCTTCTTAACGTGTCTGCACTGCATTGATATGATCTCTATATGTGAGAGTGTTCTTGTGGGGGTTCTTGAGCTAGCATACTTATAAAAATGTTGTTGTTGTTGCTAATTTCAGTGCGGAGCAAGCAGTGCCGGTCCGGAGTTCTCGGACGCCTAAAGCGCATTAGAGAAATGATGCCCTTTAGTAACAAAATTATTTGTTTTAACTTTTTTAGACAAGCAAGAAAAACCAAAAGTTTTTATTTGTATGATGCTTAAATTTTGCTAAGAAACCTAATAAACTGATCTAATATTTTTTTTTTTGGTAAGATGTTAAGATTGATCTAATATATTCGATAAAATACTGATCTAAAAAGTTTTTTCTTATTTAATAAATCACCAGAAAATATATCTGGTTCATATATTTTTTTTGCTTAAATCTTTGGTTCATATTACACCAATTTGTTTTCTATATATTATCTAGTTGGCTGATTATAAGACCCAATAAATTTCATGTATGTTCTTAGTTTTGCAAAATACAGAAAAATAAATGGGAATGGTATGAGAGTTTGTGAGATGACACTGATTAGAAAAGGAAACTAGATTTCTGTTTTGTTTTTAAGTCCGATTATTAAATGAATATTTCATAAACATAACGAAATGTACTCTGAAACAGTCAATAAATGAAAGAATATTCTTTCATTTATTGCAAGAGAAAAAAAGAAATTAAGAAAGTGGACTCGGTAATTGAACCTGACTACTCATGCAATAAGTAGAAGTTTACAAACCAACTGACTAAAGATAACCAATGGCAATTATTTGGCGTCCCTTGTTTTTATATATATTTTGGCGCCTAAAGCCCTAGCTTTATGAGCTTTAGCCCAGGGCCGGCCCTGGGAGCAAGCAACAGTAACAATTCTTGAAAAGTATCTGCTACAAGAAGAATGTTAAGAGAAGAAAGTTAGTCAAACTCTGATCTGAAAGAATTTGAAGGTTTTGCTTTGGTTCTTACTCAGTTTTTGGTATTGCTTTAAGTTAATCAGCTATGTATGTTATTGATTTTGTTCATTTATTATACTATGATCATGGTGATAGAAGCTTCTATTGACTGACTAGAAGTCGTTACATAACGGTTTGTAAATGAGTTATAGAGAATATAAAACAGGGATCTCCTTCAAAAATATAAATGTATATGTATAATATGTTCATAAATAGTCATTCTCTTACAACATATGGTAAACAAGAAATCAAAAGTATAAGAAACACAAGATCGCTTCTTCTATTCTTCAAGTAGTTAGGACGTGAACATTTATGTATATGTTTACATCATTAGTTTAATTAGGATCATGCATGCATGGAAACTTGAAGAATAAAAAAAGGATGGGACTTAATCAAAGAGGCAGCAGCATACGGGGGTGGGTCTGTCGAAGAGACAATGGCCGTTCATGGGTATAATGTCCGTGCTTCTGTGGCAATGGGCGTTGCAGTCGCTGTCCTCATCGCATGTTCCTCTCAAGCGGCATGGTCCGTCCATTTCTTCCTTTTCTGCAAAAATTCAAGAAACTTGTATTATTAGCTAGGTTTGTGATCATGACGCATATACATGTTATAGTTAAGATGAGTGGAAACCTCTTTCAGATTGGGCAGTAATAACGAGAGAGAAGATGACAAGAAGGGCAACAAGTTGAAATCTTGATGAGGCCATTTTTTTTGCAGTTTGTTTTATTTATTTATATTAATGCAAGATATTCAACTTGATGTTTTGTGCTTGGAGAAACTATGATCGGTCTTTGGGGGTTTTTATACGTAGGATTAGTTTTAAAGATAGTAAGTTTTGATTTTTCTTGTTTTTAAATATAGTCAAGATAGTATGAACAAGTGGTGGTTGTGGATGATTTAACACCCCCAAAACTAGAATGAATGAATTAAGGTTGTTTGTGACAAAAAAAAATATAGTCAAGACAATGTATGGTTAATGTAGCAAAAAAAAAGTAAAAGAAAGTAGATCTCCTTGAAATAGAAAATAGGCTTTTGTTTCTTACATCTAAACTTGGTGAGGGGATAAGAAAGGATGGATGGTAGAGGAGTAACTTTGATTATATAATGAAAGTTTCAACTTTCGTGTTTTGAAGTTTACTCCTGTTCGTAGCACTCTTTTTTGTAACGGCCTTGGTTACAACTTGCAATTTAATTTTAGGGTGCTGGGCCAAGAAAATTCTTGCTCTTGTTAGTAAGAAGTATTCTTGTTGGGATTGGCTGGGTACTTTCTTTTTGTTGAAATTGGTTGTTAGATGCTAACTAGGTTAGCTTGTTCAGTCTACATCAAATTTACTTAAGTGATCAATGCTTGGTAGAGTCTAGTATCTTTGGTAGTTAGCTTTAATTAGGGCTGTCTAATCAAATGTACTAACCTAATGTGATCAATGCTTGGTAGAGTCTAGTATCTTGGTAGTTAGCTTTAATTAGGGCTGTCTAATCAAATGCACTAACCTAACGTGATCAATGCTTGGTTGTTTTTAGATTAGGTAAGACTTTATTGCTAACACTCCAACACACTTAAACACAGCTCGTCCTTCTTCATCTCTTTGTTTCTCCATTTATGCTCTTTCATTTTCTATCTCTTTCTTTATCCTTTGCTCTGTCCTTTACCATTCTTCTGTTTTTCTCCTTTTCTCATTTTACTGAGAAACCACTTCACTCTCTCCTTCTCTTTTCTCCACCAGAAAGTAGGAATGGATTCTTCAAATCCATTTACTCAGTCTTCAGGTTTTCTGGATCTGTCAAGTAGCCAACAGTGTGATCCTGTCTCACAAAGCATAGCTCTTGGATCTTCAGAAGTTCCTCTTTTTAGTTCCCAGGGGACTAATGCTCCAACTCAAGCTGAAGAGACAACTGAAGACATAAGAGGCGGAAGGGATTGGTCACAGAAGGAAGATGTGGTGCTCATACGTGCTTGGCTTAACACAAGCAAAGATCCGATCATAGGGTATGATCGAAGGCCTGGCTCCTTTTGGAAAAGAGTTGGAGCTTACTTCAATGCAAGTCCTCATCTTGTCGGTATGCCAGATAGAGAGGTTGGCAACTGTAAGCAAAGGTGGTCCAAGATCGATGACCAAGTCAACGAGTTTGTTGGCTCGTTATGTGCTGCAACAAGAATGCAGTCAAGTGGGCAGAATGACAATGATGTAATGAAGCTTGCTAATGAAATCTATCACAATGATTACGGTGCCAAGTTCACACTTGAGCATTGTTGGAGGGAGCTCAAAAATGAACAGAAATGGCGGGTAAATTTTGGGACAGATAACAGCAAGTCAAAAAGAAGGAAGGGTGAAGATGGTTCTCAAGCTTCTTCTGTCCAGTCATCAAGCCTTGGAGATGAAGAAGAGGCTCGTCCTGAAGGTGTGAAGAAGGCAAAGGCAAGGTTGAAGGCTCAAAGGAGGGCCAAAGAGATGGAAGCAACCAGCAGAAAGCCTGTGGAGAAGTTCCAAGAGATGTTTGAGATAAGGAAGCATTACTTTGAAATGAAGGAGAAGCTTACTAAGCAACATAAGTTGGAGACTCTCCTTAGAAAAAAAGAGCCTCTTAGTGAGATTGAACTGGCTTTAAAGAACAAACTAATAAAAGATATGTTGTCATAAGAATCTATGATGTCTATAGAGTCAGTCTGCTTCTGCTTATGTATTTGTTTATGGAGTCAGTTTGTTTATGTTTTTCAGGTCAGTTTGTTGTTGTTTGTTGAGTCAGTTTGCTTGTCTATGTCTTATGTTTTAAAAGTCGGATGAATGATGTATTTTCACTATCTATGAACTTGTTTTAGTAATGGTTTAAAACTAAATCATGAAAAGCTTTGGTTTAGTTCATAAGTTTGATTTTCTTTTGTTGGAAATTATTACATGTTGTGTTGTATGGACAGGAGTTGTCACTACAAAAAAAAAAAAGTGAACATTGTGTTAGGCGCAGAAACCATAAAGTTTGGCCCTTTGTGAGTTGTGACCCACCAAACTCTCTTTAATGGTTTCTGCTATATTTATAGGTTAGTTCAGTGAGGAGTTTGATGGATTACGTTGGTGAGGAAGAAGACCAAGAGAGTCCATCTAGTTCCAATGAATTAAGACGCCATAACAGTCTCTCTTCAAGGCCACCTTCTTCTCTGGGAATGCTTTCTTAGATACCTGAAATTGCCTCTGAAAGTAGTTTTCAATATAGCAAATTGGAATGATCCGGCCAGCTTCATTGATAACTTGTCCTCTCTGAAAAGAGAAACAGAGGATGACGGCATATTGTTTCAGGTGTACTCTGTTCTCTACCTGGTTTAATACTACCAAACCGGTTTGTTTTGGTTCTTGGAAGTACTAGACATTAAAAAATAGAGAGCATTGAAATGATGTTTTTGATTGTATTATACCGAACGGAGAGTCTGGAAATCGAATGCAGTTACTGTCGCATCACTTGAGTCTACCAAAGTCATCATCATCATCTACAGCCTCGGACATGGTTTCCATGCAGCTACAAGACTCTGTTCCTTGTAAGATTAGAGCCAAACGTGGTTGCGCCACAACTACTCGAGGCATAGCTGAACGGGTAATTTCAACAATGGTTGCTACATGAACACGTTTTGGAAACTAGAAAAAGTCTAAATACTTGGAAACAAAATTCTTTTGTCACTTGTCAGGTAAGAAGAACGAAGATAAGCGAACGAATGAGAAAACTACAGGATCTTAAACTCTAAATTCTGTCTCAATTTTGTAAAAAAATATCATAAAAATTTAATTCATAAACCACTACACCAACATATAACCATTAAATATACTTATACAAAATTAATCTAGATTTAACCAAAAAAACTATTTTGGTTATCCCACGTTTTGAGAACATACTAATAACTCGTTTTGGCTCTAATTTCTTTTCTTTTTTGGCATTAAACTATTTTAGTTATCCCACGTTTTGAGAATATACTTTTTTTTTGTAACTTCATTTAAGAATCATTTTATTTAATTATAAATTAAATTAATTTTTAATATAAATGTTTTCCAAAAAATATAAAAGCCACACAATAATGTATTTGACATGGAAATTGTATTCATGTTACTTTAGCTTTGTATTCAGTTGCCTTTAGAATTGTATTCTATTTGATTTGGCACCACAAATTGTAATCTTTTTAAAGTTTCATATTCTAGCATATTGGTTTTCATTATGTACCACCAATTTCTATTGTAAACACGTCAACATTTGTCTGTATATTTCACATTGATTCATTTTTTTGGAAAAAAAAAGTTGTTTTAGAAAGATACATTTTTATGTTTTCAATACATTTTTAATAGGTAACAACACTAAATTTTAAATTTGAAAATTTTAATTCTGTTTTTGCATTTTAATTAACTAAAAATTTATGAAAAATAATTAATCACATAAAAATGCATTTCTAATCAAAATTTAAAATACTTTTTTTTTTTAATTTATGAAAAGTATAAAACATATATTCCCTCCGTTTCATAATGTAAGATGTTTTCCATGAATGCACAAGAATTAAGAAACTTACTTTTTAGAATACAATATTATTAAATAATATGAATTAAATATAAAATAATCAATCATAAATAAAATAGAAAATTACTATTGGTTACCCAATTTTCAATAAAATTAAAGTACCTTAAAAATATCAAAACATTTTATATTTTAAAACAACAAAATTTTTTTTAAACATTTTATATTATAAAAGAGAGAGAGAGTATCTTTTTGAAAGGATAACGTATAATATAACTCCTGGTTGGGCTTAGTCCTAGCAACAATTTATATTATGGGATCCAAGATAATAATCACTAATCAACTTTAATTACCAGATAAGTAGAAACATTCAGTTTTCAAATAGATTGTAATAACAAACATACATATATATATATATATATAAACCACATCCATGAGCAAGTTTCTGTCTCTTCAGAAGATCTCAGTAGCGGCATATTCATATCGTGATCGACGAATGTTCTCTCGCCGTTTCTTCAACACGTACCCTCCCAGACCAACCATACTCGCTGCTGCGATCGCTCCAACCGCGATTCCGGCCTTCTTTCCACCTCCGGATGAGCTTTCCCTCTCTGTTCCACTACCATCACTGTATTTGAGATCACTTTCTTCTGGTGACAGAGACGGTGGCTGGTGAATGTAACCGGGAGGCATCGTTGTCGGAGAGTCCGATGGTGAAAGAGATGGAGGCATTCCGGTTTCTGACTGCCGCGGATATGAATAATGCTCAACCGGAGATGGAGCTGAAGCTGGAGCTGGAGCTGGTGAAACTTTTTTAGTTGATATCTTACCGGATACTGTACCTACCATTAACATAGCTATGATTATGAAACTGACCTTCATCATCTCGAAATTCAACCTCCCTCGTCTTTTTCTCTCTCTTGAAGAAGATATAGATGGATAGATAATATATAGGGTTCACCACGTCAGAAGTGTATAAAAACCAAACGCGGAGCGTAGCAACATATCAGGAAGTCAATAGTTCGTTTTCCACTTAAAGTTTCATGAGTGACACGTTGAGAAATGCTTTGGCACCTAACGGTCAACGCTTAGGAGATTTACAAATAGTAATTTTGGATTATCTGCTAATGAAGGGACATATATTTTATATGGAGAAAGCACGTGAAAAGAAAGAAATATAATTATTAGAGTCAATAATTTATCAGAAATGTAAGGCAAGTAACCACTATGAACTAATGTTGACGCCTACGTAAAGTTAATTCTATTTCTTTTCTTTTTTCTCGAAACCATTAATTCTATTTCTTTTAATGGTTGACTTTTGACTAATTATAAAAGTTTTGGCAACTACACCAAAGAAGAAATGTAACTATTAATGAAAACAAAAACAAAAAGCACTAGGAATTTAATTAAGTTAATGTGACTGATTTAAGCTTTGGTGTTGTTGGAAGCTGTAGTCTCTTTCCCTTGAGGTCAGTTCCTGTATATATTCACTGTATGCAGTTATACATGGCTCCTCTCTTTCTACTAGTGTGACATTGTTTCAGTGTTTGACAAACAGTTCTACAAGCTAACCTTTGAAACCAAAATCAAAAGAGTTGGGATTTCCAAAACTATGATTACTTATCTTCATCTTTCTCTAGTCCATTAAAACAGCTCTGATCATACAACTCACGATGACGTATTTCTCTAAGACATACACTTTTCTTAGTTTCGGATCAAAACTCATCCTTCCTTGGTATCTACTTTTGGTCTGGACTGGACAGCTTTAGGAGACTCAGATGATGCAGGTTTCTCCAGTTTAAACGGAATTGTTGCGTGTTTCCTCATAGACTTGTAAAATGCAACTATAGTGCGATCTGTATCTCCACACACAACAAAAGAAGACATTCTCTCATCTCTGTTTTAGATGGAACTTCAAGAACATATAACCGTTTCAGCCAAGAAGCAGAACTTACTGGTTCTGATGTCTTGTGGAAGAACCTTTTCAGAGTCATTTGTGATTGCAAACAACAAAAAACTGCAAAGAGAAAATATACCTTCATGTTAGGACATTTTTATCAGTGGAACTCAGGAAGTCCCTAAGTTAAGGGATTTTTTTTTTTCTTTTTTTAGTCGGGATACGGTAAGAGATGTCCTTAATTAAGAGATTTTCTCTTTTCTTTCCTCCTCGTCCCTATGTTTCGTGGTCTCCCTCCCCTTAAGGGACTCCCCGAATCTCATCAATACTTATGCTCTTAGTAAACCAGCCTAAGCCATCTTTTCGAATCAAATAGTCCTACTATATATAACTTGACACGCCTGCTTCTTGATTGCACTGTCAAAAAAATTAATGGGGCACTTTCTCTGGTGAAGACAGAGACCAGAGGAAGTATGTTGGCAGAGACAAAACTAGCTAAGCAGACTAAACAAAATGACCGTCTGCACCCATTACATAGTAAGCAAAGCCATAAAACAATAACGCTAAACCAAAGGCTTAATAAAGATTTACAGAACCAACGAAAATGGCATATAATTTATTTATTTCTAAATAATATATATATATCTTTATTTATAATATAAAATATATAAATATATATTTTCATTTAAAATAATGAATAATATGTGTAATTATATAAATTATATTATATTTTAAATATGAAAATATTGTTTTTTTTTAAAGTTAAAAATATTTAACCGCAAATTTTATTTTAAATATAAATTTAGTTTTTTTATTATAAAAGTAATTTCTATATTATTAGATCAAAACAAATTAATTATAAATAATTATTTTTAATTTTTTATATATTCTAACCGCAAATACTATATCAAAAATTTGTAGAACATTAGTATCTTGCAAATGCTTTTTTTAAATGTTTTTGTAATAAATATTGATTGAATAATAAGAAATATAATGTTTATGCTAATGCTTTGCCAATCAAGTCTTAAAATACGACCGGATTCAATGGACTCTCACCAAAATTTAGTAACTGAATTCAACCTAAATAAAGTTTTTTTCTGATAGCAACTAATACATTTAGTTACAAAAATATCTAATATTATATAATTTTTCATATATAGTTTCAAGATGTTTTTCTAATTTTTGTTGAACCAAATTCAAACGGAATATTAAATTAAACCAGACCAAAGTCTATTGCGCTTTTGCTACCATTCTGCATGCAAAATCAATAACTTGACAATGACATATTCTTGATCAAGCATCAGAGTGGATTACAATCGTGCGAGTTATATTAGCTAGTCGTTTCTTGACCACAAAGTAAATTCCCATTAAAAGAAGAGCTGTGAAAGAAATGCCTAACACTATTCCAACAGTTTCTCCTCGTCCTTCTTCTCTGCTACTCTCACCTATGTGTTCGTCTGATGAAACTTTACTACCTTGTGTATCTGCTTCAACATTAGATGTCTCCGAAGGTGAAGGTGAAGGTGAAAGAAATGGCAAAGAATGCGAGTTTCTTGGTGGATTGTTGTCAGGAAGTGATGATTTTGAGTGAAAGAAATCGTAAGCTTCTGGAGAGAAAGCAGATGGGTTTGAATAAGCTGGACCATGAGCAGGTCTACTTCCTGCAATGGCCACAGATATAAGTTGAGACAAGCAACAGGAGAAGAGCAAAGAGTGAGTTAGGTATGTCATGTTTTTTCTTCTTCTCTATAATCTTTGTTAACGTTTGATTTTTGTTTAGTTTGTGTGTGGTGTTTTTGGGTTTTATAGGAGTGATTTAAGAGAGGTGTTGCTTGTAGTGCAAATTTGTATGATTGCCCAATAAATAACAAAAGAAGAAAAGTTATTTTTGAATGACTGAAGAGAAGTCATGAAAGCCATTTTGGTTAATGCTGTTTTTTTGTTTGTTTGTTTGTTTTTTTTTTTGAACACAACTTACTTTTCATTACTTCTCAACTTAAAAGATTACAACAGTCCGAGGGAATTATCCATCCTCTTTGATTAAAAAGAAAACTTACAACATTACAAAACAAACGGGATAGTTCTTCATGAGAAGGTGACAGCGAATTCGAGATGAAGCTTGAATGCGTCAATGACATAGCCTTTACGACAGAGTCGAACGGCAGAGAAATAGTCACATATAGTGACGTTGAAAACCAGCCCTCACTAGTGAAGAAGCTGAAACCGAACCTTGATACCAAATTCGGAAAACCATCTCCTTTCATAGAAAAGAGGTAGGGTGGCGAAATCCATTCCTCCATTGAGAAAGATGAATCAAGCACAGATAGAACCACGAACCAACACGGTGAGCTCACCGGAAAATTAATCTTCGCACAAGACAAGTATAGCATTAAACGCAATTCAAAGGCCCCGGTGAATCCACCGGAAATCCTTTGCAATCTAACCACCAACATCAAAACCACAACATCCATTTCACTGGTCCCGGATCCTGATAGGTTAGGCGTAGAGCTAACCAGCTCAATAAAAATAAAAATAACGGGCATGGCCCATGAACAAATACCTGACGGCTTTGACTCTTCCGATAACATCGTCGGAGATTTGCATAGTTGTAGACAGTCGCCGGAGACAGGGGAGATGTCGCCACTTGAGAGGCAGATAGCATCAAGAGAGACGCCAGAGCAGTTGACTCTTTCTGCGAGTTGGATCTCAGTTGCCTCAGTTATTACTTCTCTGCAGTAGCAAAATCTGTCGACAAAGCAGGGGTCTATATCATCAATGGCGGAGAGCGTGGAAGGTGATTGCAGTGGGATGGTATGCGATTTTCGGTGCAGTTCTTTGGCTACCACGCTTTGTCTTACAGATCTGGAACAAGAAGAGAGAGAGTTGCAGTGGTAGAGGACGCAGTGAAACGAGGAGCCGTTTGAAAAGGCTTTCCGGGAATCCCCAGAGAAGCGGACTGCGGCAAGCACAATGAACATGGAGACGTCACTTGAGTCCAAGCTGAACGCCTTCGTCGGAGGAGACAAACGGTCCGACGCAAAGGAGAGACACAGACCAAAAGTAAAACAAAGGAGGCTGACGATGAAGCTAAGAACGAGAAGAGATGAACGGTGACGACGCCGGCAAGCAGAGTCGCCGGCGTCGAGAAATTTCGGTGGTTGCGGCGCCTCGATAATCGGGACAGAGAGAACTCTTATTAGGGCGAACTCTCAAGAGCTTCTTTTTTTTTTCTTGAGAGTGAATCCATTCTTCGTGTTTGTTTGTTTGTTAATTTCACTCTTTTAGTATAGTTTCCCTCTAATACAAATGTTGACAATATGTACTTAAATAATTAACAGGACAAAACAGTTGTAGTTTTATTGTTGTTAAACTTGATATTTTACATTGTTTTATATTTGATCGATGGTAAGTGATTATACAATAGGTCCACATGGTGTTTGTTCATTTAGTTTCGATTTTTTTGGTATAGAAGGTTGGTGGCAAAGAATGCATGAAGAGGTTGTTAGCTTGAAGGAACAGCAATATAAAGATAAAAAAAAAGCGAAGAGATTTCTCTTAAAGCAACATTAATTAAAACCACATTCACAACCAATGGGAAATTCCTTGAAATTTAATAACCAGATCATATAATTTAAAAAAAAGATACATGTAGCTTCCGCTTAATAGTTGTAATCATCATTTTGATTTAAGATTAACTTGTGGCTTAATTCAAACAAATTAAATTAAGCAGAGCTCCTAAAGGAGCCAAGAGATTTAATCCCAGCTGCTCTTAGAACAAACTGATGGTATAACGCAGCAGCTGCTGCTCCGATCATCGGTCCCACCCAGAATATCCACTGTTCAAATGATCAAAAACATATAATTAAGTATCATTAGTTTCAGTTAATACATGTTTGAACTAATTAAAAAATGAAAAATGTGTCCATGTATATAAAAGTTAATGGCGTACTTGGTCGTCCCAGGCCTTTTCTTGGTTGTAGATAACTGCGGCTCCGAAGCTACGGGCCGGGTTGATTCCGGTTCCGGTGATGGGAATGGTGGCTAAGTGAACCATGAAGACAGCAAAACCAATGGGAAGTGGCGCCAAAACTGGAATGTGAGAGTCACGTGCACTTCGCTTGGGATCGGTGGCCGAGAAAACGGTGTAGACAAGGACAAATGTTCCGATGATCTCGGCACCGAGTCCGGTACCTTTGTTGTAGCCGTCAGCAAGCTCGTTGGCTCCACCTCCATATCTAGTAATTAAAATTAACAAAATTGTAGTTAGTTAAAAAAATCGATATTTAGGCGGTTTAACTGGCCGGTGCATGAGTATTTAGACATGATCGAACCTGGTGTAGTAAGAACTTTGGAATGCTTTGACAAGACCGCAACCGCAGATGGCACCAAGGCACTGAGCGACAATGTATAACACTGTCCGCACCAATGACACTTTTCTAGCTAAGAACAGTCCCACCGTCACAGCCGGATTTATATGACCACCTTCAAAGTTACAATAGCAACAAGAAATGTTTATTCATTAATTAACTTAAAATGTAAGGTTGTATTCTAGTTTAGGTAAGCCAAACCAAAGTAATTCATACCGAATTTAGCTAAACATGTTAGAAAGTTGACAATTTCTATTAAATGAAAGATAGTATAGGCTTTTGACGAAAACAAAAAGATAGATAGATAGTATAGGCTTATTCGACAAAACATTGAAATTAAAGCGTACCATATGGATCTATACTGATTATGTATTACTACAATCTATATGTTTGGTATTTTATAAACTATACCATATTTCTAACTTTATTGTAACCTAAAATCTATGTACCGTGACGCGAACGTTAGTTTACGTACCGGAGATACCGGCGGTACAGTAAACGAGAACAAAGATCATTCCACCGAAAGCCCACGCAATACCCAATATCCCAACGCCACCGCAATCAACTCCTCCGGCGTTTGCGTCGGTCTGAGCTTTGTAGCCGATTACGGTGAGGATTGAGACGTAAAGGAAGAGAAGTGTTGCCACGAACTCAGCTATGACCGCTCTATAGAGCGACCATTTCCCAAGCTCCTCCATGTCAAACAATGGCGCCGGAGGTGGATCCTGGTAATCTCTCGCCGCCGATGCTCCACCCTCTTGCACCTCCAAGTCCTTTGCCATGGCCAAAGATGATGATGGGAGAGAGAGAAGATAGATGGATGTTTTTTGATGTTTGTTGTAACTCTTTGGTTTAGTTGTGTGTGTATATATATACACACAGAGGCTATGCAAGGGTTTGGTATAAGTACATTATAAGACAGATCATTTTGTGGCTATTAATTACGTGGACCGTTAAGTATACATATATTAAAAATAATTGTGGAAGGAATCATATCCAATCCGTATATGCCTCAAATGAGCTGGTGGTACATTATGAGAAACATCTCAAATTTCTAATCGTTTGTAAATGTTATGAAGGAATGATTTGCATAACTGCATGCAGTATTATATTTTGGCTTTTCAGAATATTGATATATTCGTTCATATATCATTGTATCAATTTCAACATTCATTTTCTTTTTAAATGTGGGTATGTTGGTTTAATTTTCATTCTGGTCGAGTGTGAGGATCGGTATGTTGGAATTTCAAATTAGATGGATTCTTTTTACAAAACAAACTAAAAAGAGTAAAAATAGATCCAAGTTTTTATGACTTAAATATACTCTTATACATATGATTTTGAGTTAAACTTAGAACAATCGCAAATGTTTTAAACCGTTGGAACTTGGAACCGTGTGATTTATGATGCAAGTTATTTACTCTTCAATATACAATTCATCTTAAAAACTGAAAGAGCAGCAGATTACTGCAGATACTGGAAATCATTTACAACCTTTACAGAACTAACTATCTGTTAGTTCTTTTAATCTTTTTCATTCACACGAAGTACACCCACTCACCAAAGAAACATCATAACATTCTTTCTATTTCTAGAAGTTAATATTTTCCTATGTTGAGTAATTTTCACAATCTATGTCTCTTCATTTTTTTCCTTTTTCCTAACTTAAAATTTCATTGATAATACAGAATGATGGAAACAAATCCTCGTAAAGCACCAGAATGTAGGCTGATCCAGGGTAAACAGAAACTACGAGCCTTGGTCCGAAAGCTCTTCTAAAAATGAAACGTAAAGCAGAAATGCATAGCAAGGTAAAGCAAAATAGTTCAGACTGTACAAACACATTCGTATATAGCCAATCCTCTGTCTCCAGAGTTGTGGTGTGGAGATAGATGTTTCTTCAATTCAACATTTTGTATATTATGAGTACATTTTCCGAATAACATAATTACTTGTCAGAGACTCAGAGATGTCTTT
Source organism: Raphanus sativus (assembly GCF_000801105.2). Classification (NCBI taxonomy): domain Eukaryota; kingdom Viridiplantae; phylum Streptophyta; class Magnoliopsida; order Brassicales; family Brassicaceae; genus Raphanus; species Raphanus sativus. The sequence continues at coordinate 40,685,642 of NC_079512.1, forward strand.
ATTTTGTATGATTAATGGAAGATAAACTTGTTTTAGGCTGTCCTGGCCAACCCTCGATTTAGACATATTCTTGTGTTTGTATTGATTTAATTAGAGCCTTAATTTAGTATTTTTCAATTGTTGCTGCAACGTCAAATTTCATCGCCTTATTTTTTTTTCTTTATCCAGGTTTCAATCTTTAGATTTAGAATTTCTGTTACTACTAATCTTGCATGTTCCATTAAATGAATATTATCTATCAAATAACAGAATTACGGTTTATAACAAGATGATCAAACTATATATTATGGCTGAACAATACATAATGTTATTTTAATTAGTTATGGTCCAGCGAAGATGACTTAAACGTATGAATATTAAAGTCAAAGATAATTGAAGATACATTTTTTTTTTTTGAACTTAATTGAAGATACATTTATGTATGAACGTTTTTTATGCTTGAATATAAATCATTCCGGAGCAAGTCTGTATATATCAACGTCGTCACAACTTAAAATTTCAACTCATATTAATCTTGTATCCGTATATGTGGAGATAGACCTCGCTTAGCATATATTTACAATATAATATACATATATGACATAAAAGTTCAACACAAAATACTGGTCAAAATTTAAAATGATGTATTAATGAAACCTCAATGTAACCCACCAATTATCAAAAGTGTGTCAAAACTAAAATGTTGGATTTAAAATCGAGGAAAACGTAAATGAGCTATTTTCAAAAGAAGGAAAACGTAAATAAGATGATAAGAATGAGATCCATGACATGCAGACTCTTAACAACGTTGAAAATGTTATTTTATGTTATCTTTGCCAGACGATTTCTTCTGTACATCGTAAAATTATACCCCAATGATTTGCTCCTAATCTTTTCCAATTATTCCATTCATGTTGGACTTACATGCTTGTTGCATGCATATATTATATTTCTAGTTGCATATTAATATATATATATATATATACACATATACATCCATGTAATTATGTTAATAATGCATATGGTCATGTTTATTATATTTCTGAATTTATTTTTCTCTTTAAAAACTATCTTCTTCTTTTGTCTTTCTGAATTTCTCTTATATACCTAGGAGCTCAAATCACACAGCTGATGCTCTGGCTAAAGCTGCTCTGTTTCATGCAAACTCTGTCTTGCCTCTTTAAGGCTCTAATTAATGAAATGTTTGGTTGTTCAAAAAAAAAAGATGTTGACTGATCGTATTAAACCATATACATGTCAGTATAACAACCATCCATAAAACTAAAATAAAACAAGCTTGGATATTTTTTATTGAACACAAAAGATTTCCAATAGTAAAAAGTACAAATTGATATTTTCAAATAGCTAAAAGATACTGAAACTCGAAATCATAAGGGATCTTTTCAGCCACCAGAGAGGAAGAAGAAGAAGAAGAAGCTTTTGAGTTTTGATTCTTTAAACAATCCACCATTGATTTTCTCAATGAACCAGAGGTTGGTAACTGACTGCAAACCCATTTCACCAGAGATCCCATCTCTGCGCCGTTGCCATCCTCCCTTGCCACGAAATCGACGGCGTGTTTTACAAGAAGCTCAGGCAAGATTACTCGTTTAGCCAACGTAACCACCACGGATGCTTGCAGATACTCCATTTTCGCTTTCTCTAGCTCTGTTGCCACTCCTTCTCCGGTGTATATCCTCACCTTCCATTTTTAATTAAAAAGTAACCATTAGTTGTGATAGTATATAGGGAAACTTCCATTTAAATTAAGAATGCTAATCAATCATATATATGTAGTTAATTTAAGTATCTATTTTATTAAAACAGAAGTACACATATAAAAATACCCTTAGTTTTCAGTGTTTTTTACACTTCCATGCCACTGACATTAAATAATATTTCATATTTTAATGTTGTCTTTTCCACTTTTATTAATATGTTTTCCAAAATTAAATTTGAATTAAATACACAATTAAATAATATTTCATATTTTAATATTTTGTCTTTTCCACTTATATTAATCTGTTTTCTAAAATTAAATTTGAATTAAATACACTTCTTTAACTTCTCAATTAAATCAATGTCAAATTAAAAAAAAATACATTTTTATTGGAAAAACAATTCATGGAAATTATAATATCAACTATTCATTTAACAAATCTGAACGAAAAAAATATTACCAAATTTGAAACGAAATTAGATAATATCCAAAAGGATTTACCATTTGGTATCTAGAAAACCATAACCAAACCTTATCTGAACAAATATTTCGGATATTCGAATGTATTTAAATCATATTTATATACTTCAATATTTTAGCTATTTTCGAGTTAATATCCAAGATATAAGCTATTTTAAGTTGTTTAAAATATTTGAAATATAAAAAAATAATCTACTTTATTAAAACAGAAGTACACATATAAAAATACCCTTAGTTTTCGGTGTTATTTACACTTCCATGCCGCTGACATTAAATAATACTTCCTATTTTAATGTTGTCTTTTCCAATTTAATTAATATGTTTTCCAAAATTAAATTTGAATTAAATACACAATTAAATAATATTTCCTATTTTAATATTTTGTCTTTTCCACTTACATTAATCTGTTTTCTAAAATTAAATTTGAATTAAATACACTTCATTAACTTCTCAATTAAATCAATGTCAAATTTAAAAAATACATTTTTATTGGACAAACAATTCATAGAAATTATAATATCAACTATTCATTTAAAAAATCTGAACGAAAAAATATTACTAAATTTGAAACGAAATTAGATAATATCCAAAAGATTTACCATTTGATATCTAGAAAACCATAACCAAACCTTATCTGAACAAAATATTTCGGATATTCGAATATATTTAAATCATATTTATATACTTCAATATTTTAGCTATTTTCGAGTTAATATCGAAGATTAAGCTATTTTAAGTTGTTTAAAATATTTGAAATATAAAAAAATAATCAAAAGTAAACATCTAAAGTAGATAAACAATAATCAAAACACAAAAAATACTTAAAATATATATTTATTCTTCATCCAAATATTCAAGTTAAACCTATTTTAATTTTTAATTTAGGTACTTTAGCTTACATTATTCAAATTTACATGTTATATTTTTTTAGATTTAAGGATATTTAAAGATATATAAATTTTGAAAATTTAAAAATAATTTAAACGGGTTATCAAACCCGCAAAGTTCCAAATCCAACCGGAACCAAAGTTTATAAATACCCGAAAAGAGTTAGAATTTTTAAACTCGAAAATCTCAAATCCGAATAGATTTTAACCGAATTTGAGTGGATATCCAAATACTCATCCCTAGCTTAGTCAATATAAAACGATCAAATATTATAAATATACTATTTAGTATAAATAAACAAAAACTAAAATTAAAAATTAATATCCGTGCGGTCGCACGGGTTTAATATCCGGTAGTTATTAATCGGTCAGTTGTAATACGTAGATTGCTTAATAAAAGTGAATGAATGAGTTTAACTTACAGCAGGAGATGATCGAGTCCCGCATGAGAGAGCAAATGTGATGTTAGGATCCGTGGCTTCTAGGCCGTACAGTTTACGAATGATCATTTCTTCGTGTCGATCCTATGATTTATGTTTGCATACTTAGCGAATTCTTTAGAATAATCGGATCAATATGAATAATTGACATAGTATATATATATATATATACCTGAGTCATGGTAGAATTTGCAGACTTTCGTAGAATACAGTGCTCTATAGTATGAGCACTTATGTTTTTGCCTCCAACATTTATTGTAGCCTATAATTTTTACTTTGATTATTGTAAATTTTAAAAACATATGAATATGGATTTGACTTAATCTAATGTTTATTGTAGAATGGAAAAGAGAAACATACCTTGTTATAAACAAGAGATTGTAGTTTCTCAGTTGTTTTTGGAACTCCATATTGTAGATATCCCTGATCATACGCAAAAGTAATGAAATTACTTTGAGCATATACATAAATATGCAAGTGATTTTATAATTAAAAATAAGAAAATATAAAGTCTAAGTAGAGAACATATACATGCATGACACATGCATTGAACATGTTGATCCAAAACGCTAGCTTTTGTTGATGGCTCAACACTCGCAAATCCACTGTCGCAAGATTGTTCATCAAAACCCTGCATTTTGTTCATAGAAATATATTTAGCCTTAAAGAACATTTTCACAAAGTTTATCTCGAAATTTACCTGAGTTTCTGGATCAAAGAAACCGAGCTAGAGCTCGAAATACACTTGGAATCCATACAATTTGAAGTGAAGACGACAAGATTCTTGTATGGACCAATGTCTCTAGCCAAAGATGCTTCTACATCAAATACTCCATAGGGATCTTGTTGTCTTGATTCTTTGTAAGACACGAGATTCATGGATTTAGACAAACCGGATGTTGCCTTCTCCACCCTAAAGCTTCTTGAGATCAAGGAGAAAGGAGTGGATCTCGAGACGGGACCTTTCTCTAGCTCCATGACTCTTGTGGTTCTAAGGAGACGAACGTAGATGAAATTGAGACACTTCATGATGTTCTCGGCGAGCTTGTTTGGGTGCCAATTCTGTATGTTTTGTCCATCTTCCATCAAAATTGTGCTTGAGAGAGATTTTGGTGGGAGGTCTAGTGATGTATCAAGTGCTACACGATCCTTATTAGTCTACAACAAATCATAATTAACCATAAATCATATGAGTAAAATGCATGATAATTATTAATACAAAACGTACCTTGGGAGAAGAGTATCTAGGTTCACGTAGGGGAGAAGGAGATTTCATCCTCCTAAACATCTTCTTCATATTAACATTATCTTGCAACTTATTTTCTTGTTGAACTGACCGATGATTTTCCTTCTTGACTAATCCAATTTTCTCATTAGATTTGTGGAAGCTTTCGGTCGTGTAATCACCTTTTATGGCTTTGTTGATGAAATGCAAGGTCTTTGTTTCAAATGTTGCATTCTCTTGATGATGACTAGTAGAAGATTTGGTGTTGTTGTTCCCATTCTTCATCATGCACTGATCCACCATAGGGCTTGGAGGTGGGAAATTAGAGTACTTCGGCAAGACCGGAGTTTGATGAGAGGTTATATAGTCATTATTGTCACTCTCACTAGATTGCCATGCTCTTCTTGATGAACTTGTTGTTGCTTGTCTCAAAGTTTCATCTTGTTCTTCCTTCAGATTTATCTGGAGATGGCTTATTTGAACCTCTAGTCTTGAGATTTCTCCTTCCACTATCGACAGTTCCGTTATTAGTTCCTTCATCTGCATTAAAAAAATAGTGTAAGTTAACTAACTTGAACGTTTTACTGCTAAAAATGTCATGAGCTTATTTCTTTCATGGCAAATGACAGTTACCGCTTCAGAAGCAATTTGAGTCATTTCGAAGCTTGACTCTAGTTACATATATAATAATTATTTCCCTACTTTTTTTGAAGTTATTAAGAAAATTATGAATATATTAAAAATGCATTATCAAAATAATCGAAACATCAATTACTACAAAAAGAAAAATGCGATTTAGATTTTTGAACGATAATTACATCAGTTTGACTACCGTAGCAGAAAGCTAATTAGCATGTGATTGCCATTAATTAGAAAATAGTATGTGATTAAAATATATTAGAAAGGCCCTTGATTGCTTAGAATAGCTTCACAACATGTATATTCATAGTAACGTTTAAGTAATGATTTGAGTTTTGACGGTTTGCTTTATGTGAAACGGAAGTTTTTATATTTGCTTATGATTATGCCTTTTGTCCCGCAAGGTGATCTAGCAATTTTGTTTTAGTAGAAAAACTATTAGTTAATAATTGTATGTATGGTTGACCTGAGCCTTGGTTTAAAAGCAACGTTACCAAAAATACGTGTATGATTGTTATTTATCATCACATTCACATATTCTAGTTTTGCTGCTTTTTCACTCTATCCAAACTTAGAAACTTTACTTGCTCTTGCACACGTATATACAGAGGAATATGGAGAAGCATGTAGAAATGTATAATATAGTTATACCTTGGGAGGGAGAGAAGCAGGAAGGGAAACAGAAGAAGAAGATGAAGGAAGTTGATGTTTTTGGACTCTCTCCAAGATCTCACGTGTCTTCTCTTCTTGATCAAGCATCTCACGTAACATATACACCTAACAATTATTAAACTTTCTTTTATTTACCACAATATTAGCCTACAATTCGACATATATAAATGATAATTTTTCTTATAAAAGTCTATAATTTCACAATTGCAGAAGTATCATATTATGTGATTTCTAATGATAATAACATGCCAGGGGACCTAATTTAGTTAATGAATTTCAAAATCGAAAAATAATGCCAAAGATAATATTGAACACAAAAAAAAAACACAAAACTATATTAAAACTTTGATCTATGTATATTAGCATGTAGATTTATAACAACATGCCTTGGTGTTTGCCTAGATATAAACATAAAACATAAATAGGTAAGCAGCCTTGAAATGGACTTCCATACCTCTTTCTCTATTTCTTCCTTTTTCTGCTGCCCATTTGGCTTTTTCGTCCTCTATACACCAACAATTCACAGAAAGTTTTGTTAAAAAGGAACATTTTCACAGAAAGAAGAAAGAAAAAAAATCCAATAAAGCGAAAGCATGGATCGATTCTTCTTATAAAAATAAGAAACGGAAACTTTCCGGCTTCAAAACATAGATATGGTCTATATTTTTTCATGCAACAATGGAATCCTCCAGAAACAAACTGATGATCAGTTAATGTAAAGTAACGTTAACATCAATTCATTTTCATAACATCCAACACACACGAACTACGTACTTTTCTATATACAAAGAGATTTATGACGGTTTATTTAAACTCCATTAATTCGAGGTTTCACACTAATAAATTTAATATACATGCATATGCTAGTCACTAGATTTAATATTCATATACAATTCGAGTTATATGCAAACAATTCATTAATTTGACAAGAACAAGAATGGAACAAAATTAAAAAAAACTCACAACACTATGAGGGACATTGAAGGGAGAGATAGAGCCAGGGAGAGTTGTGGTGGGCATGGCCATAATGGAGCAGTCGTCGTCGTCGGGACTATACCACCGAGATGAAGATGGAGCAGAGAGGCAAAACCGGAAGGAAGAGTGATTGAGACAAGGAGGGAGATAATGGTAATGAAGGAGGTTAATAGAAGAAGAATGAGACATATTAAAGTATAGATTGGCTTAGGCTTCAAGATGAAGAAGAGAGCGACCGATTGTGAGGGGTTTGGTGAAGGAAGACGAGAAGCAGTTTTCGTAGCTGATGCTCTTAACCGTCCTTGAGAGAGAGTGGTGGGTAGTGGGGTTTTAGATTTTGATATAATATAGGATAATATTAGGTTCTATGTTATAATTTATCGTTTGAGTACAAGGGGGATTATGATTTACGCTCACTAATCATTATGAACAATTTTCATATCTATTTGTAGGATTGATGTGGAAGCAAAAGGAAGTTTTTTCTTGGATAATCAATTAACCATTACCTTTTTGTTATAAACAAAAATAATCAGTACATTCTGATCTACCTTGTTGATTCTTAAATAAATACTTCTCCACACTGTATAAGTACACTAGAATGTTAATAGAATAATCTTTTGACTTTAAAACAAAGTTACAAAAAGAATGTTAATGACAATATGTATCAAATGATATCATTTCATTTCATTTGGAAATATGAATTTTTAGGTGATAAAAGGAAAACAAATTACCTTTTTATTAACTTTTAAGTCAAGAAAGTAATGGAAGTTCTTGAAGGTTTTCTCATTGGTTTTTCTATGTACTTCTACATTTTTACTTGTATAAAACGAATTGATATCAAACCCGTGATAATCTACGTTATATCTATAAAACAATAGAAAGATGTACAACAATGAAGAATTACAGGTAAGAAAATCTTGAGCTCTGATGATGGACCTATGAACAGTGTACCAGGCTATGATCTTCTGCAACTGGTGTATTCTTTCTCCTTGTAAAACCTTTGTGGTTTGTCTATGTTCTCTATTGATTAGTCGTCCAGTATAGTTTCGCATGCATAGAAGGAGCTTAAAGCTACTTCTTTTGGAAAGTTACCATACAAAAGAACGCTGCACAGCGGCTCAAGATACCGGTTAGTGTCAGGAAGATGAGGCAACGAGGGAAGTGCTTGATGTTGTATCCATTCTCCATCAGTGATCCACAGCGAGTGATAAGCCAAACTCCTTTATATCTGAAATATTATATGGAAAATAGTAAACAAGATGCAGAGATGTGCCGCGTTGCAATGATGTTTTATAACATGAGGTTAAGTTTGCAAACCTTTGAGCGTTTGATACCACGAACGCTTCAAGAGCCCATCTCGTGTAGCACAACTCTGAGATTGACTCTACAATTTTGTTGTCGTTTGTACTTGTGGCTATAAGAGTCAGAACCACTGGAAGCAACACTGACCACTACACAGACAAAAGAGAAAGATATTTGAAACAATGCTTTCTAGTTTATGTCTTTGTTTCTTGTCTTCAGTAATTAGCACTTACCAGTTGAGCAGGACCAGGTTCGAAAAGTATGGCCAGGGCATAAGCTATGCCAGTTACACAGTAGACAAGACAGATTAGAACAATGTAGTTGTCTCCAACGGATGATCTTGGATTGTTGAAGAAGTAGAACATGGAGAGATAAACGAGAGGCTTGACAATAGTGTTGAAGTGATCAACTGTGTCTTTTGCTAAAAAGTAAGCTAGGCTGCTCATCCCTGCTCGGCTTTCTCTCCAGTAGTGTAGTTTATCAAGAGAGAAAGATCTCAATGCAGTAATCTTACACAAGAGAGCTGAACAACGCAAAAAATGATAAAAAAGGTTTAGAAGAAACAAGCAATGTTTTGTTGTCAGAAGAGTTTGAAAAGTTTATACTTACAAACAGCAATGACTGTGTATGTATATCCCATGGCACCAAACGTTTCATCGCTCACTTTAGCAAGCGTTCCTAAGCAGATACCAGCAAGCAAAAGTATTAGGTAATCTACAGCCAGTGTCCTAGCTTCTCGCAGTCTCTGTTTACCTAACCTGCAAAGCACGTAAACTAGGTTAAAGAAAGGATTCCAAGTCAACATACTGTTATTGTTAGCCCTGCGGAATTGAACCAAATTGAACCAGCTAAACCAGAAATTTTTGGTTTTCCATTCAGTTCTGTTTTTGAGATCGGTTCAGTTCTCGGTTCGTTCACTTAAAAAAATTAAAAAACTATCATCTAAAAATAAACGAAATAAGCCAAAAATACTAACCAAAAATAACAAAATATAACCGGAATTAACCAATATTATGAGTTTTTAAAAAGTTTAAACCAAAATCTAACCGAAACTAAAATTTGGTGACTGTCAAAACTAACCATAAATTGAACCGAGCCAATTATTTTTTTCCTGTGAGACTGTGACCGAACCGAACGAACCAAAACCGAAAAATATCCGACTCGAATAAACCAAATAACGAATTTGCAGGGATAATTATTTGAGGGAATTTACCTTCCTAAGAAGTATCTGTACTGCTGATACACACCAGGAACTTGTCTTTCAGACAAGTCACCAGAACTACTGAAGTTGTTCTGCAAGGTATCTTTCTTGATTTCAACATTTGCCTTGACATCTTGCCAGAACTCTCCAGCAAAAGATGTTCCATCATCTCCCACAACGCTCCCGTGAGCACTTCCACCATGAGCAGAGTTCTCAGCAGAAGCCATACCTTCAATGCTTTTGAGCATGTCCGAAGGAACTGGATACCCATTATGAAGCATCCATCTAACCGGAAGCTGCTTATAAGTAACCCCTGAGCTTGTGCTTGGCTTTAGTATCCCTTCCAATATATCAATGTAGTAATCAGGAGGATTCACACGCTCAGGGACAATTATCCCAAGGCTGGAGAAGTATTCTTCAACTTTCTTGACTGATCCTTGGTAACATATTAGTCCACCTTTTGCCAAAAGTATTAGATCATCAAACATCCTAAAGAGAGTGTAGCTGCATAGATACAGAAGATTAAAATGAGAATAAAGATCTAATCATCTGAGTAACAAATGGGATGACTATATTATGTTGAACCTGGGCTGGTGGACAACCATACAGATGTTTACTCCTTCCATAGCCTCGCGGCGTAAAGCTCTGAGAAGTAACTGAGAAGATGAACTATCAAGCCCTGAAGTTGGTTCATCTAATATCAGAAGTGATGGTTCCATCACCATTTCAAGACCAACATTAACTCTTTTCCTCTGACCTCCGGAGATTCCTCTCTTCTCCACAGTCCCAACCATAGAGTCTCTGACATGTTGCAGACCTAGCGACTCAATGACTCTTTCCACAACTAAAACCTTCTCAGGCTTAGGGAGATCAGCAGGGAGCCTGTATATATTATGCATGCGGTTTCATAAACTGTATCAGAAAAAAAAGTTTGAATTTCATCAAGGAAAAGGTGGCTTACCTGCATCTTGCACTGAACCAGAGATTCTCCTCCACTGTCAAGTTCCCATGGACTATGTCATCTTGAGGCACAAAGCCAATGATTCTCTTGTAGGACTGAATTGATTCAGCTTTGCCGTTTACTAGAATCATCCCACTCATGGTGCAACCTGCTGCTTTGCCTGTTAAAGCTGTCAGAAAAGTGGTTTTCCCGGCTCCTGAAGGACCCATCACAGCAGAGACACGTCCAGGTGATAGCTTCCCAGTCACACATCTCATGAGATTTTTGTTTTTACCTTTCAGAGTAATTGTAAGATCTTTAAATGCAACTTCAATGGTAGGTCTCTTTCTTATCTCAATGTCATTAGCCATATTGATGACTCCAGAGAATGTCAAGTTCTTGTTCTGCTCCTGCATAGCTTTCTCCTTTTCAATCTGACCATAAGCATACCTGAACATCTGGCTCTGCGTATGCAATGACTTGCCTTTTGGAGCATGTTTCTTAATGTTTTTATCGCCAATCTCAAGCTTAAAACCTTCAGTGTCTCCAGGGTTTTGTTCAATGTCCTGCAGCATCTCAGTTAGTTTGTTCTTATCCTTCTTCTTTCCCTTTTTGCCTGTGTCTGAGCTTCCTCCTGCCATTGGTGGTAAAGCAGCATCTGATCCAGGCTTTGCTTGGCTTAGACCTCTCATCAAATCAGGCTGTTTCATAGATTTTCTCCGAGAAAATGTTCTTGAAAACGATTGTTGCAGGTCGGTGGCATGCTTCTTTGCAATATCTTTGGCTGATTTCCACTTCTCTTGCGTTTGCGTCTCACGCACGCTTTGTACTGCTTTCTCCCTGGACTTTGCCTGCCTTCTTTCTCTTGTAGCAAGCACTTGATCAGAGCAGTTGTATAAGATTATAAGCAAGAAACCTAGCCCAGCCTACATATATAGACGTAAGTCAAAGACTCACACTATTTGGAAATAAACCAAATGAGAATGATCAGTTATGTATGGCTTACAAAAAGCATGATTCCATATGCTGTGATGTTCTGATTTGTTGATCTTGGATTGCATGTAGCCAGCTTAAAACAATCTGCAAATGCATAAGACAATAGAGGCGTTAAATTTTCCTGGACTTCCAACTTAAAATAAATTGGCGGTAACTGGATTATCCTTTATATATTAGCTATATCCCATCGAAACTTCCAATGTATGAGCTTATATTCTCACATTCTCTGACAGTAAAAAAGAGAATCACTCACTTTTTTCAGCAGTAGAACCTGTCCTGCAAAAATGTCTGTAGGAGCAAACAGAAGATTAGTTTTTATCTGACGAATCTCAAAGCAAAGTTATCAAAATCATTTTTACCCTCTAGTACAAGGAAGCTTGTCAATAGTTGAAGGACAAAAAGACCCAGCTGAACAGAAAACTTCACTGCTACTAACAATATCAGCCCAAATATCAGCACCACCACAAGTATGATTTGGCTGTCCTGAAGGAAGCTGGTAATGATATCTGCAAAAAAAAAAAAAAGACAATCATGCTTCTAACCTTACCAAATACTACAAAACAAAACTTAGAAACATAGAAGTTAAAACAAAAAGACATACGGGTCGCATAATCCTGTTGTTCTGTTTAGCTTAGCTTCAGGACAATATGCTCCCAAAGGACAAGCTTCATAACATTGCGAGGCAACAACATTAGAAGTGGCTAAAAAATGAAAAGATGCTAGACAGATTTGAATGTTTTGTTAACTTACGTATCATGCAAGTAATCCCACGGGGGCAGAAGAAACCTGCGCAGCAAGGCGCGCATAGCTGAGTTCTTACCGGAACGTTTTTATCGTCTTTGAGATCAACTTTCACGTCTTTAGCAGTACGACAAGCCCATCCAGGTTCACATCCAGACATCCAAGAAGACAGATTGCAGTTCTTGTTCGGTTTCAAGTAGTTCGTAGCTCTCTTTGCACCTCCTAATAATCCATTGAAGTATATCCTCACTTCTGCAGCCGTGCATATCCTCTGCATCATGTCACCTTTTGTGGTTTTGCCACATGCGTTTAAGAAGCCTGGTTTTGAAGAGAAGTTAAACGCTTCATTATAATCTTCTTTTCTGCAACAAACCAGACATTGTTCTTTTTTATTTGTTGTTGTTGTTGACAAGGAAAACAATAAGAACAAGATTTTGAACTAACACATTGGTAATGCAGAAACCGAGTTCTCGTTTAATGTCATCCTCAAAAACTTCTGTGAGATTTGATATTTTGTCGAAGACGAATTGGTTATATAGGCGATTGGCTGCTGGATTATCCAAGCTTCTATCATCTTGACAGATAACTCCTTGATGAAATATAAAGACAAGAGAAACGAATAATGAAACAAATGTTTCTTGAAAACATAATTTTCTCCTTCCCATTCCAGAATTTTTTTCTTGAAATACAGTGATACAGATAATTTGTTCTTGAGATCGGGACGGATCAAGGAAACATTAGATTATTGATTTGTTCTTGAGATTCGAGAGGATGGGGGGAGAGAGAGAATTAGGGTTTGTTTTGTTTATTTTTCTTTTGAGGGGGAAGATTGTGTTGTTTCTTGTGAGTCAAGAAATATGGTGGAGAGGAAGACATGGCGATAAATGAGGAAGAGGAAGAAAGACAGAGAATCGTTGGACTTTCCCCAACTCCTGTCGTTATAAAGTTTTATCACAACTCTCCTTGAGAGTAAATCTTTTTCCTATTTTAGTTAATCTCTCCTTAACCTACGTCCACTATCCTTTTGATTTTTTAGCAAACTTTAGGTTTCAATTAATTATATTTTTGATTGAACCCATTTCTAGCTTTAGTGCATCGGCTAAACCCTAATTCTTCGATGCTATTGCATAGCTGTGGAATGAATGGTTTTGTGTTCATAGAACTGATGATGACTATCTTATGTAGCTGTCTGTTTTATTCAACTTTATAATACTATTAAATAAATACCATAAACGTCAACATCTCAGTCTTTTTATAAAATGAAACAAATAATCCTACAATACAACCAAAAGTATTACTTTTTCCAGCTCCGTTTCGCCTTTCAAAAAAACGTTCAGTAACAATAATAAAAGTGCACATTGATAATAATGATATAGAACCACTGACCTCTTAGCGAGTAAGAAGTTGAAGAGGTTACGAGTCTCTCTAACGTGTTGGCTTCAGAACTCGTTAATAACCATTCCCAAAACCATCCCTCTCACTCTCTAGCCAAAGACCCAAATAGAGTCTTCCGACTTGACTCTTATATTCAATCATCAAGTCCAGCTTTAGCCTTGAGATGCTTCTTGAAGTCCATAATGTCACCATTCCACTTAGTGATGCACTGCTTCTCACACACCCATATCTCATGAGCCACTTGGTTAATCAACCTGAAGTCATGACTCACCAGAACCAAACCACCATCCCACTCGTTCAACGCCTCGGCCAGAGAGTCAATCGTCTCAATATCCAAATGATTAGTAGGCTCATCCAGCAGAAGCATGTTAGGCTGCTTATAAGCCAACCACGCGAATATCACACGGCTCCTCTGTCCATCAGAGAGATTCTTCATCGGCATCACCTGCGCCTTACCGGTTAGACCGAACCTACCAATGGCAGCTCTCATCTTCTCCTCTTCGTTACCCGGAAACTCGTTCATCATGTAGATAAGCGCAGGCACTTCCAGGTCCAGCTTCTCAGCTAGATGCTGATGGTACTGAGCAATCTTCAAGTGGTTGTGACGCCTCACCATTCCTTCAGTCGGGTGCAGCTCACCAGTCATTAACTTCAATAAAGTACTCTTCCCAGCTCCGTTAGGTCCAACAAGAGCCACTCTTGAGTCCAAGTCAACACCAAAGTCGATGTTCTTGTATATAAGATAGTCCGGTGTGTAGCCAAAAGACACTTCCACAAACTGAAGCACCGGAGGTGGAAGCTTCCCGACATCAGCAAATCGGAAAACGAGAACACTGTCTCTTGCCACCTTCTCTGTGAGCCCACCTCTCTCCATCTTCGCCAAAGTCTTCTCCTTACTCTGCGCTTGACGAGCGAGTTTGGCTGAACCGTGACCGAACCGAGCAATGTACTCCTTCATGTGGGAGATCTGCTCCTGCTCCCATCTGTACTGTTTCATCTGATTCTCTTCTAGCTCGGAACGTGTCTGGCAGTACTGGTCGAAATTTCCAGTGTAGTACTTGAGCTGCTTGCTTTGCATGTGGATGATGTTGGTACACACTCCATTCAAAAAATCCTGTGAGTGGGATACCACAACAAGGATACGTTCAAAGTTTTCAGGCTCTCTTCTAACCAGACACAAGCTTCCAAATCTGTTGCAAGAGAGAAATAAGAATCAGCACAAATATCAAAATAAATATATACATACGCTCCATGAATAAGAAAATAAATATATAAATAAATATCAAAATAAATTATACCCCTAATTATTTTATTAATTAATGAGCTAAAAAGTCGGGATAAAAGTAGAAAAACTATAAAACATATGCACTAAAAATATAGAACACTTGTAATGAAACAGATTTTTAAAGTCTACACAATATACTAATGAAACACAAAACAGAAACCATCCAAAGCAAGTAAGAACACAAACCTAAATGATTTGTCGGCTCATCAAGCAAAAGGATAGTCGGCATAATGAAGAGAGCTCTCGCCAAAGCAATTCTCATCCTCCAACCACCAGAAAAATCTTTAGTCTTCTTAGCCTGCATCTCCTTGTCAAAACCAAGACCAAACAGAATCTCGGCAGCACGCTTCTCCGCGGTAGCAGCATCCATTGCTTCTAACCGCTCATAGATCGTATCAAGACGCTCTCCACCTCCATCATCCTGATAACAAATAAAAACCTATAATCAGCATCCAAACACAAAACCAACCATCTGCAATTGTTTACACAAACCTGCTCAACGAGAGTCTCGATCTCCTTCTCCAGCTTCAACCTCTCCTCGTCACAGCTCATGACAGCCTCGAGAGAAGTCATGTCAGTGGCTTCAATCTCGTGGGAGAGATGGTAGATATCCATGTGGTCGGGAATAGGGAGCTCCCTGAGTCCAATGGCGGTTAAAAGAGTAGACTTCCCACAACCGTTCAACCCGAGGAGACCGTAACGTCTTCCGTAGTTAAGCTCCAGCATCGAATCAACAATTAGGTCGTAACCGTGAAACGTAACAGACAACGACTCTATCTGCAATTCAAAAACATAACCGTTTTTAATCAAATTAACCGTTTTTTAATTGAATCGAATCAAATTAACCGTTTTTGAATTAACCGTATTAACCGTTTTTGAATCTGAATCAAAGGAGTCTCTAACTAAATGAAGGGGACTTACTCGAATATCTCTCGATTGAGGATGAGAGCAGAGGATTCCGGTACAGGTCCGGTCGGATATCTGAAGGGCGTCGACGCCGCTCGACAAGCTGTCGACTCCTCCGTTGGAAGAAGTAGCGGCGGATTTGGAAGCTGCTGCGGCGGATTTACCGCCTCTTTTGGCGGCGGCGGCGGCTTTCTTCTGAGCAGCCTTCTTCTTGCTAGCATCAGACACCATCTTCAGAATCTCCCTGGAATTCGAAATCGGACCAATGAGGATAGAGATCGGAGGGGTTAGAAATTGTAGTGATGAGTTTTTACCTGGTCGAGATCGGGGAGCTGGAGAGATGTGTAGATCTGTGGCTTTCAGAGTTTTTGCAGATGGAGGTGTGTGAATTAGGGTTAATGATATGGTTTCTGTTGAGGGGGAGGCGGAAGAATCGTGGTTTTTATAGGTGGTGAGTGCCACGTTATTATATGGGCTTTTTATGTTAAAGGCCCAATATTTGTTTGTAAAGAAGTAGAAGCCCAAATGTCTCATACCACACCCGTTATAGAACAACCATTGATATTGTTTGTTTGTTTCAGGGCGTATGGCTTGATC
>NC_079513.1:0-71563 GCF_000801105.2 Raphanus sativus
AAGAAAGGAAAAGAAGTCCGACCAATGCTTTGCCTAAAAAGGCATTATATTCACCCTGTAAGACCCATTGAATTAAGAAGAAAATATGGTTTCCAACAATGGGCAAAAAGAATAAGAGTACCTAAATTAAAATCGCCGACATGGTCGAGACTACATTCCCTATTGATCTAATGATCAATATGATAATAGGCAAATAGCCAGGGCAATCATAATCATGTTTGATTGACCCACGAAAATTATCACTTAGATGGCATTGCCATACTTAGCCATCTGAATTATGATGCAAAGATTTAAAAGGGCACAAAAGCTATCCCATAAGATCTCACGTTTGTGCAATATATATCTATGCACAAGGGAATTTATAGTCCCAAGCACCACGAATTAGAGTATGTTCATGAGGGGGAGTGAGGACAAATCCCATGATACATGACCATACTAAAATCCGTGAAACATGGTCCACAACCATATTACATATTGGTTGAATTTGATATAAAGACCATTACCTATAAGGTTCAAAATCTAAAAGTCCATATGCTTGAGGACATCATGAGTTATAAAAGATTAAATTGCATCAGGCCATAGATATTATATCAGGCCATATAAGTGATAATTAACTTGCATCATTCCCACCTCAGACTAATACGGGTCATGAGTCCAGACATATATCATATTAAGATATTATGAATAAATCCACCACAAATATATGTGCCATCTAAGATCATATTATCTTAGAATCTCATAAGGAGGATTGGGAATATATGTTGGATATATATTATGAATATACTTTCTCCATAAAAGAAACCTTGAGCCAAATGGGTGATTTAATCATAGGCCAAGGAACAAGGATTACATAAAGTTTATGAATCCTAATATCCAACATTTGAAAGGAGAGAAGTAGTAAGCTGGTAAAGAATGGTATCAACCATCATTGTCTTGGCAAAGATCCTCGGACTAGAAAAGATTTATAGACGTCCATATGCTACAATGATAGCAAAATAAAATGCCAGACACATTGACCCGAGAAAGAATGACTATGTCATCCCAGCTTAGCACCACACGGTTTTGATGTCTTAAAGACACAACCAAATTGCTACTGAGTCTATGACACGCCTAAAGCGTGGTAGACCAATTGGTTCCAAAGATAAAAGACCTCGGAAATTAAAGAAAGGTGCAAAAAGAAACCGATGTCATAGACTTTCCAGACAAGGCCAAAATGGCTATGCCGACAGTATCAACTATGGGGGTTCGGGACGCCGGGTCTCATGGTACTGAAGGCATTGATAATGATGAGATCTCGTGAATTATTTGATGTCTGGAAGGAAACCATATATATATAAAAATGTGTCGACACATACATTCATAGAAAAAGCGCGAATATGTAGCAATTGAATAATGAATCGAGGATCATGAATTCACGCAAGAGTACTCATAATAATGAATAAAGAAAAAAACGTGGGGTTTCTAAAAGTGACAGATAAAGGCGTATTGAATTGGCCATGAATATGTAAACGCCATATGATGCCCAGTGAATAGATAAATCCTGAAAGAAGGATAAATCGTGAGACAGACCAAGAGAGGTCTATATAATCCAAAGTGGTGGATAATACTACATATGTCACTACATATAATGTCTGGAAGAAATTCAAAAGATGTAGTATGTTATATATGACTCACTGGATGATAATAATATTATTGGTACCTAAAAGGTTTACCAAAATGTACTGAGCTCAGAATCATAAGATGAGAAAAGAAGTTCTCATGAACAGCATTTTCCTAAAGCTGTCCCGGGATTGAATTAAAATTGCTACATGTAAGCAAATGAAAAGGTTCTATAAGAACAATTCAAATCAGTCCATAGAGGAATTTTAAATTCCTTGTGATATACTAACCAGCCTAAGATAGGTTAAATGATTATTCATCAAACCTTAGAAAGGTTATAGACCATCACCACAAATTAGCCAAATTTTTGGTAATACTTATGGTTGGTCAAAATTCTCAGCATGAACCAACCAAGCTGTGGTATGAATGAATAAGCTATCATAAAGATAAGCTATAAGATCAAAGTTCATCTTTGAACAAAAGGTGTAGGACCGCATTATGCGTCCATATGCGACCCAACGGGTCCGACCATATTATAAGATTTGGTCCATGATAAAGATGTAGATCATGGATGTCATTAGACATAAATTTGAGGATCAATTAGATCAATTCTATGTCATGACCGTGTCCGGCCTAGATCAGTCCAATCGTCCATATATATATGTGTGTACGAATTGCCGGCACACTAAGACTGCAAAATGTCTTAGATCGATCATAGATAAACTATGGATATAAGGATCATGATCTAACAGACATGACCTATGTATAAAGTTGCCTATGTCAAATAATATTATACTCATAAAGCTAAGGCATGTCCATAATTTCTAATGAGCTATGTAGCTCATACTTGATATAATGATGATCTATATTATATAAAAGATCTAAAGTACTAGCCGACCAATATTATGGAAAGGCATATAAGAGTGATTTGGTCAAAGACCATAATCAAACGACCAGAGTATAAAATAGTACATTTTATCTAAAGTACTTAAGTGGTCGATATCAAAGTGGTACATTTTCTAAAGTACCATCAGGATTCTAAGAGACATGATATGTCCGAACAATACAAGATTGTTCAAGTAAGAATCCATGAACATCTATTCAGCAAGTGATGTTCAAATCAGGGGGAGTAATATGTGTTGTACTCTTTTTCCTTAACTATGGTTTTATCCCAATGGGTTTTCCTAGTAAGGTTTTAATGAGGCAACATTAAGCATATTATGAACTCATATGGTTATGGCATCCAAGGGGGAGTGTTATAAACCATTGTGTGGATGGACCATAACCAAGTACTTAACCAAGTACTAGACAAGTCCAACAAGTACAAGAGGAAGTGCAAGGAGGTTTACATCCGGTCTACATCGGTTCATCTACAAACCGGTCCGAGATTAGAAGACTCAGTCAACCTCGTTATCATCACCTTGACCAAGTCTTCATGTATGACATCAATGTAGTCAAGAGTATTAATGTGTAGATTTACTTCCTTGTAAAGCATTTGTAAACCCTTGTACAAACCACTATATAATGTGGTGTTGGCTAATGAGAAATACACACAACATTCCTCACAATTCACTCTCCACATTTCACACAGTTCATAACACGGACAACGTTTTGATCATTTTTTTTTAAATTTTTTTTTTGATTTATGAGAGTGAACTCGTACAAAAAAAACTCCAGACTAAAATACTTTAGACTAAAATACTTTAAACACTCATCCAAAACAAACTAAATATTATTTTCATATGTATATAATCATTGTCAACTAAAATATCCACTTTCTTTTCTCGCATACAAATTTATTGATCTTCTTCCATCAAAACCTACAAAATTAATTCAAAATTTGTTGTCCCCATTGAAAACTCAATTTTAGAGGTTTTAATAGAAAAAATGTATATAAGAGAAAAGTAAATTGTTATTTTTGTTGACATAAAATGTATGATATGTAATATTCAGTTTGTGTTATAACCAAAATGTTTGGTTAGTCAAATGGTTCAAGCTATCGTTGACTAAGTTTTTCGGTTTTGATTCGAGTTTCACCAAATATAAAAATATTATTTTTGTTTATACATTATCAATATCAATATTTACTTTAGCCGAATAGTGTAAAGTGTTTTTTTATCTGAGTTTCTTTGCGCATATGATATCATCCCACAAATGAAAAGTGGTTAAACGATGATGCCATGTTCGATGTTCAATCAACCAATTAGCTGCGGTAAACATACATTATAAAAACAATTTCAAAATGTTCGTAATTTTTCAAAAAAGTTTTATGTTCAGTTTAGGATGGAATACGCCACTGTTCATATGGTGTATTTTACTATTTTCCCCATATAATGCTGTGGCAAAACTAAACGCGGCGTTTTGATGTAAACCTTAACCCGGTAACTAGGAAAATGAACAGGCTAATTTATTAGAAAAGGCTAAATATTAAAGAAACTTTTATAGATATTAAAAAAACGATTAAAATCTACGGCCCTGGATAATAGATGAGTTTGCTTCCTTCCTTCCGCAGATATATATAATCCTTTCCTCGTTCACCGTCTTTCTCAAAGGTCTCCCCCACCTCTTCCTCTCTCTCAATCGCACTCTCAGGGTTTTGATCTTTTCTCTCTCTCGATCGCGAAACCTCTCCTCGATCCTTCCGAATCCGAAATCGTCAAGGTTAACGCTCACGTTCTCGTCTAATTAGGGTTTACGATCTCCTCTATCGCCCTAGCTTTTAGGGATCGGATTGTTAGGGTTACGCGATTGCTTTTGTGTACTCGATTGTTCGTTTCTTCAGTATATCACCATCCGACAGTTTGATTGCGATTTTGATTCTATTAAGTTTTCGATTGTATAATCTATCAGGATGGAGCGGAAGACGATTGATCTGGAACAAGGATGGGACTATATGCAGACTGGGATCACTAAGCTGAAACGGATTCTTGAAGGATTGCCTGAGCCGCAATTCGACTCTGAGCAGTACATGATGCTTTATACGTACGTTCTTATTGTTGTACCTTATCATCTTCCATCTGTTTGCTTTTTTTGTTTGTATCTGGTTTGATAACAGTTTGAGAGTGATTCTCTCAGGACTATCTACAACATGTGCACCCAGAAACCTCCTCATGATTACTCTCAGCAGCTCTATGACAAGTATCGCGAAGCTTTTGAGGAGTACATTGACTCAACTGTGAGTCTCATTCATCATTTTTAAGTTTTGATCTTATAATCTCCAATAAGATTGTTTGAGGATGGTTTCATATGCCAATAAGTTGGTCAAACCGTTTGATTAATTGGTCTCTTCTTTTCTGTGATTAGGTTTTGCCTGCTTTGAAGGAGAAGCATGATGAGTACATGCTGAGGGAGCTGGTTAAGAGATGGTCTAACCATAAAGTTATGGTTAGATGGCTATCCCGATTCTTCTACTATCTTGACCGTTACTTCATTGCTCGGAGATCGCTGCCACCGCTGAATGAAGTTGGGCTCACATGCTTCCGTGACCGGGTTTGGCACTCATTCTTTTTGTTTGTGGCTTTCAGTTGCATCAATAATGTTTTAACTCTTGACTGGTTTTGTTACTTCAGGTTTATAAGGAGTTGCATTCCAAGGTCAAAGATGCTGTTATAGCACTTGTAAGTTTATGTTCATTTATCTCCAGCTCTTGTTTTTGCCTTATTCAAGGTCTAATATGACTTGTTTTTATGTCAGGTTGATAAAGAACGGGAAGGCGAGCAGATTGATAGGGCTCTTCTGAAGAACGTATTGGATATCTATGTAGAGATTGGAATGGGACAGATGGAAAGATACGAAGTGGATTTTGAAAGCTTCATGCTTTTGGATTCAGCATCTTACTATTCTCGCAAAGCATCAAACTGGATCCAGGAAGATTCTTGCCCTGATTACATGCTGAAGGCAGGACTCCTCATTATCATTTTCTAGATCGCGTTGTCATTCCAAATTAGTAATATGCATTTTCTAACTAGTCTGAAGTTCCTTGTTAACTTTCATGTTGCAGTCTGAAGAATGCCTTAAGAAGGAGAGGGAGAGGGTTGCTCACTACCTTCATTCAAGCAGCGAGCCAAAGCTGGTTGAGGTTAGTTATGATGATGATACATCATGCACGGCAATATGACATTATGGATAGCATTCATTATACCTGTACTTACAGGAGCCGTGATTTTAATATCACTATGGCACCATGACATGTTTTTTAGACTCTGCTTCTACAGGAAAGTGTATATTAATATCACTTGATATGTTTTTGACTTCTATATTGATCTGTTGGATGCAGAAAGTACAACATGAGCTGTTGGTTGTCTATGCAAATCAGCTTCTTGAAAAGGAGCACTCAGGGTGCCGTGCATTGCTGAGAGACGACAAGGTGGAGCAACTTTTTCATTGTTTTTTTTGTTATTTAGTAAGCCTTTCTATTCTTTCTTTGATGGAGTATCTGTATGCTTTCAGGTTGACGATCTCTCCAGGATGTACAGGCTCTATCATAAAATTGCCAAAGGTTTAGAACCTGTTGCAAACATATTTAAGCAGGTTTCTTACCTATCTTTATTATTCTCGTTTTGATTGGCCAAGTCGTTTCTTTTTTGTTTACTTTGACTGTGTTACATAATGTTGTACATTAACTCCATCGTGTAATTTGTATATAGCATGTCACAGCCGAGGGTAACGCACTTGTCCAACAGGCCGAAGACACAGCCACTAATCAGGTTCATACTGTTTTTTTTTCTATTCAGAATTGTTTTCGCTTTGCCTCTGATTGCTAAGATTTTTTTTACTCTACAGGCTGCAAATACTGCTAGCGTGCAGGAACAGGTTCTCATCAGAAAAGTGATTGAGCTACATGATAAGTACATGGTCTATGTCGTGGAGTGCTTCCAGAACCACACCCTCTTCCACAAGGTTTTATGTGCATTCTACGTACTTGTCATACATATATCTTATTGCATGCATGTATTTGTTTTTATTAACTTAAGTTTCTTCTATTGTTAGGCTCTGAAAGAGGCATTTGAGATATTTTGTAACAAAACAGTCGCTGGAAGTTCAAGTGCAGAACTGCTTGCAACATTCTGCGATAACATCCTCAAGAAGGGGGGTAGTGAGAAGCTGAGTGACGAAGCTATTGAAGATACGCTTGAGAAGGTTTGTATTATTCTCAAAATGCTTGCTATATTCATTTTTTTGTTTCTCCATGAGTCGGTGTTTATTGTTATTATATGTTGTTACAGGTGGTCAAATTGCTTGCTTATATAAGCGACAAGGATCTTTTCGCCGAGTTCTACAGGTTTATCTCCCACTCTCTGATTTCTTTATCAACCTTGGCTTCTAGTATTTGTTTGCTTATAGATGGTTTGTTGATTCTAGCTCTTTGTTAAGGTCCCCTTACAATAACATTGCGGTTTTGTTTTTTTGGCTGTTTTACAGGAAGAAGCTGGCACGTAGGCTCTTATTTGATCGCAGTGCTAATGATGATCATGAGAGAAGCATCCTTACAAAGCTCAAGCAACAATGTGGTGGGCAGTTTACTTCTAAGATGGAGGGCATGGTTAGTTTGAGTGTCCCTCTGTTTATTCTTGCAGAACGGGTGTTCCTCTGATGATTTAAACTTCCTATAAATTTGATGTTTTTGGTTACAGGTAACGGACTTGACATTGGCAAGAGAGAACCAAACCAGTTTCGAGGAGTATCTGAGCAATAACCCCGCTGCAAACCCAGGGATTGATTTGACCGTCACTGTTCTCACCACTGGTTTCTGGCCAAGTTACAAATCATTCGACATAAATCTACCAAGTGAAATGGTAAGCATCTGTTGAATGTGTGTCCAAAAGGAAAACTGTTTGCTCCGGGTGAAACTCATGCATCGATTTATTTGCTTCAGGTCAAGTGTGTTGAAGTTTTCAAAGGGTTTTATGAGACGAAAACTAAACATAGGAAACTTACATGGATCTACTCACTAGGAACTTGTCACCTCAACGGAAAGTTTGATCACAAGCCCATTGAGTTAGTTGTATCTACTTACCAGGTATCATTTGTGTTCTCAGAAACTGTTGCTAAATTGTTATCCTTTAAATAGCCTCTGATGCCGATTTTTCTAATTTCTATTAACTTTCAGGCTGCTGTGCTTCTGCTGTTCAACACAACAGACAAATTGAGCTACAACGATATCCTAACTCAACTGAACCTAAGCCACGAAGATCTAGTGAGGTTGCTTCATTCCCTGTCATGTGCTAGGTACAAGATCCTTCTCAAGGAGCCAAGCACGAAGACTGTTACACAGACTGATTCATTTGAATTCAATGCCAAATTCACGGACAGAATGCGCAGAATCAAGGTCTGCAACACATTATCACTCAAAACTTCATGCGTCACTTATAATTTATCTTAGGATATTGACTTTTGTGTGGTTTGCATCACAGATCCCTCTCCCTCCTGTTGATGAAAGGAAGAAGGTTGTGGAAGATGTGGACAAAGACAGACGCTATGCGATTGATGCTGCCATTGTTAGGATCATGAAGAGCAGGAAAGTGTTGGGACATCAACAACTCGTCTCTGAGTGCGTTGAGCAACTTAGCCGAATGTTCAAGGTAATATATATGTTCTAAAAGAAACCTGTGTGGATACTCAAGTAATGATGTTTTCCTGGAACTTGATTGGATTTGTGGTTTTGCAGCCTGATATCAAAGCGATCAAGAAGCGTATGGAGGATCTAATTACGAGGGATTATTTGGAGAGGGACAAGGAGAACCCTAACATGTTTAGGTACTTGGCTTAGAGGCAAGAAAAAACAACTATGGAGGTGGTTTGGCTCATGAAAGAACGAAGCATCTCTCTGCTCTTCTCTGCTTGTATATGAAAATCTTATTTGGATACTTCTACCCTAAGAAAAAACGTTTGTTTCTTTATTGAACATTCGGTCTGTGCTTTTTTATTCTTGGGATGCAAATTACTTTTTTTGGGGGGTTTTTGTTTCTTGGATATTAATGGAGATGGAACTGATGATCTCCGCTTTTAAATACGTTCATCTCCCTTTTGACGATTCTGTTTGGAGTTTATTGCATCTTTGCTTTAGTTATGTCATCTATAGATACTAGCGATAGCATGAGCTTCATAAGCCTGGGTAAAATATCCAACCGGATTCAAAAGATCGAGCTGAAACCTACTCGGAAGAGGAGTTTTTGCTTAAACCGGATCGATGAAAATATTCGAAGGATTGATCTCAAAACTGAACCTAAAACCAAATGAATAGTCCATACTCGTATTTAAAAGATATAATCGTTGATACTTAAGAGGAAGTGTTTTTTTTACTATACCCAGAGGAAGTGTAACTATTCGTTTTATAGGACTAGTTGAACATAGGCCGAAAATATGCATGAGCAAATCAACACGTGTTGGCCTAGTGGTAAAGGAACTCCGGCTGGAATGCCCGCCATAGGTTCGATCCGCGTTGGCCACGAGAGCTTTTACATGGGCTTCTCTCGCTCTCCAGACCACTTCGCGTAACCAGGAGCCCTTAAGTGGAGGCTTAAAAATCCTGTAATGGCATGGGCTTAGGCCCGGTGGGCTAGTCGATCACGCTTAGTGGTCGGATACTGGATTATCAAAAAAAAAAAATATGCATGAGCACAAATATGTATTTGTACATTTGTCCAGAATTGGACTCAACAGAAATACCAAAATCAAATTTCATAAAAAAATCAAACAGATTTCATAATTAATCGCACGGATCTTTAGATTACAAACCAAAAACAAAATGAATAATTCAATTTTACAAATACAAAATACATACTTAAAAATTTCAATTATATTTAGTTTCCAAAAGCGCATATATCCTAAAAATACTATTTAAAATTATCCAAAAATCGATATCTAAATAATGTTGCCTGAAATATTTATAATTATTTGAATTGTCTGATATTTTTATCCGAACAACTTAATATTTAATTTGAAAATCTGAATTCTCCGACGAACTAAATTAACCGAACTAAACAAAACCTAAATTATCACTGGAATAAGTGGGTTTGTAATGTTGTTATCCAAACCTAACCGGACCGGATTTTATAAATAATCAAGTGGTTTCAAATATCATCCCCATGTTTTTTTTCCATGTTTATCTAGGAGTAACTGAACAAAAGCCAGGACACTTTCATTAACAAGTTTCTTTCTTTTTTTCTTTGATTGATGACAAAAGTTTCTTAAACTCACAAGGAAGTGCTAGAATCCTTCTATATATTAAATGATAAGTCACTTTAGTGACTTCTGCTGATATGTCACTCATATAAGACACTCCGAAAAAATCTTTATAATTTCATTGATCGATGATTTTTAGTTTTTATTTATTTTCAATCAAATTTGAAAAAGGCAATCTTAAAACAAATTAATATTAGTTGCCAAAAAATTTATATAACTTTATGCATAATCATTTATAGGATCAAATAGTAGGAATATGGAAATTATATATTATACTCTATTGTTTATTTTTTCACTAATATTTTATAATTTATATGAATTATGTTGTCAGAAATAGTTAATAAAACTAATTTACTAGCTTTATTTTTTTTTCTATTTTTAACAGTCGTAAAAACTTTATTTTCCTATATAAGTCATAATATACATATATAAAACATATAATTTTAAGAAAACCTTATTATAAAAACTATTAATCCATCATATAATGACTTCATAAATTATTTATATTATTTTGAAATCATCTGCTGTGGTGAATATATATTTTGTAAAAAAATTAAAATAATTTATATTGATTCATTTCTTATGGTTTATAAAAGATACATACTAATTTTTAATTATATTAATATTTGGTAATTATTTTTAAGGTTATAAATCATCAATAATGATTGTTGTATCATTAATAAGAGTTTACAAATCAATATATAAAGATCTATAAAATGTTATAAAGATTAAAAAACCATTGATAAGGAAGAATTTCACATCATTTATAGGAGTTTAGAAAATATTATATAATGTTACCAGGTTTGTAAAATATTTGAAATTAAAAATCATCGATAAGTATTTAGAAAAATATTTTATAAAAAATTTAAATCATTTATAAGTTTATAAATTATTTATGATAGATAAAAATTATTTTCTTGAGTTATAAATCCATTTATTATGATTTATGAAACTATTTATAAGGACTTAAAAACTTCTGAGAAATAATTCATAAATTTAGTATTTATAAATATTTTATAAATTATTTATAATTGTATAGTTTTCGCTATAAAAGGTTATAAAAATGTTATCAAATAATAATCAATCGAAAAATATTATTTTCTTCACAAGTTCCATCATTTTCAAAACTTTTTTCAGAAATCTTGAAAGCGAAAGTATTATTTTGATTTTATCTAAAAGTAAAACAACCACAAAAATTCCTTTAATCATAAAACAATCCAAAAGAATATTATGAATAATAGTATATTCATAAATTTATGAATTTTAAATATTTCTTAACTTTTTAATTAAATTAATAGAATTCACATATATATAGTTATGTTTCTTCTTAATAATTTTTTTGTTTTATATTTTATTTGCAAGTGTGTGTCTGTTTGTCACATGAGTTCATGTTTTTGGTTTTAATAATTTTTATGGATGAAAAATTAGACCTACGAACCAATTAAACTATATATATATATTAACGACAATGTTATTAAATAAATTAAATGAAATATTATTTTAAAAAAGGTGTAAAAAATCTAACTAAATACTACATAAATCATATTTAAGAATTTAATAAGGATTAATAAATAAAATATGTTTATTAAAATAATTACCTACCAAAACTTCACATTCAGTTTTAAAATATTAAATTTATTATTTCAAGTCAAAACATAAAACAATATGTTATATTAAATTTTGAAAATTATTTACACCCGCAAAAATTGCGAGCAACCACCTAGTTATCAGAAAAAAACTCATCTTTAACTATTTAAAATGTTGTTTTATACATATGAGCTTACAAGACTATAATCAATATCATAATGCACATCAATAGGTTGGACAGTGAAACCAGATATGGGCTTATTATAACAGGCCCAAAGCCATGTGGTCAATAATATTTACGAAGATTTTGTGAAGAATCTTGATAATCTGATGCGTGCAAAGTTTGTGCAAAATCGGATTTATGAAGATTCAGGATACAGATAGATCCATGCAAAAATCGTGCAAAATATGCTATTGAAGATTCGAGAAATTTTTTTTATTTATCTCTATCCACTCTTTTCTTTGTACTTGCATGTTGGATGATATGAACGTGAGCTGAATGTTGGATGATATGAACGTGAGCTGAATCCACGATCAAGTTAAATGCCTTAGTAGCAAGCACCTTGAGATAATTTGCCATTCTCTCGGATTATTTTTTCTTTCTTTTTTGATTATTGTAGTTACTTGAATGCCTCATACTCTGTATTTATTTATCTCTACCCATATCTCTGCCCACACTTTTATTATCTACCAGAGAAGTTTTACTCAAATTGGTGTTTGAAAACAGATACAAAAAGCATGAAAGAGTTTATCTACTTTAGTGATCATAAAGATTCCATTTTCAAAAAAAAAAATTGACCCAAAAACTTAAGTATATGTTTAATTTCATTTCATTATCTAACCTAACCAAAGTTACCAAACCATTTTGTAGTATTATTATAATTTATACACACAATATTACTACATGGAGGAATACCACACATACTTATAAAATGCTCTCAACTGACGAAGCCTACTTTAGGTATTTGGATATAGTTTTTTTTTTGTTTCTTGTACTCTAACCCATGATTGAGATGTTTATGATCCATTTAAAAATCAAGGAAATTCTAGATTGGTTAGGTTCCGATAAAAAAATCAGAAACTTTCTAATATAAAAAACATACTAGATTTAGTTTGGCTATGATTTGGTTCCTTTTAATTTTTGAATACTTCTAATAAAATATTGCATAATTCAGATTGTTCCAAAAAAACATTGGATAATTCAGATTATTTTGATTATTTCAAATACAGATATTCAAATAATTTTAGTTCATTTGATTCTTTTAATTTTGCATAATATGATTTGATTTGATTATGTATTGATAATAAAACTAGTTATATTATATGTATGCTCTAATTTTGATAAAATAAAGCATCCATAATACCATGAGTAAGTATAGCTATTTGGGATTTTTGGTTCGTTTTGAGTTCTAGATATTTTGAATGTATATGTATTTGTAACAAAAACTTGCTCGATGGCCCATATATTAAATCTTAGTACCTTGCTTTTATGATCACATTGGAAACACAACTAAAAGAAGGACAATTCAAACATTAGATTTTTGTACTTTGCTTTTATCATCACATTGAAAACACAACTCAAAAAGGATAAACAATGATTCTTTCAATTTAGCTGAAGACATTTATAATTGAGGAAATGGGTCACCCGTGACATCTTTGATCAATTAGCAAACCATTAACAATCAGAAAATTTTGAGAAGTGATAACTATAAAAATGAGAGCTGTGTGAAGGGATCTTAAAATCACCTCAGAAATATAATGCAAATTTTGTGTAGTTTTTAATTATGAAATATGAAGTTATAATGTTTAAAAAAGTAGTCTAGGATAAGCACGAAGAATGTGAGTTTATTATTTAAGTAAGAATAGGATCTTTGACAAATGTTTTGAATCTATCAAATATGGAATACAATAAGTATTTTTTCTAGAGAAAATTCCGATTCTCCCTTTTTTGTGATGGTCTACCTCTCAAAGATCTTCATTTCTTCAAAATCACCGTGTTTCTAGACTTTGATGTTGTCTATTTGTTCACAACTTTGAGTTTCAGATCTTCCAATACACTTCCAAGTATATCATCAGCTAAATCTTCCTCAGATTGTTTCTTTTTGTTATATTATAAAGCTATTACGAAATTGATTCGGAGAAACTTATCGTAATCATAAGTGGGAAGAATTCAAATGAAACACAACATCTCTAACAAATAAAACACAACAATCTCGTGTTAAGCTAATATGCGAAGTTAAATTATAATACATACACAAAATAATATAATAGAAAGAACAAATGCCAAGGGAATTTTGGGAAATCCCATTCATAAAACAAAAATGATCTTCATCCTTGTCTACTGCACCGCCTGTATCTCTGGTACAATCTTCTTGAATCTCGATTTTAGGTCGGTTTAGGATCATGTGGTTCAGAGGTTGAGTTTGTTTTTTGGCTTTAGAAGAAAAAGTAGATTAAATAAAACTGAAATCAATCAATCCATTTTGTCCGTTAACATGTCAAGTTACGCGGTTCGAAAGGTTTAATTAATAATCATCAGTCCATCAGAATAACGTCAGGAGTCTTTCTATATATTAAATAAGAAGTCACTAAAGTGACTTCTGCTGGCGTGTCACTCATATAAGTACTTTGAGAAAAATTCTTATAATTTCATTGGTCGATGATTTTTATTTTTTTATTTATATTAAATAAAATCTAACAAAACAATCCTAAAATTTTTATGTTAGTTGCCAAAACATTTATATAACCTTATGCACAATCATTTATAGTATCAAATAGTAGCAATTATGGAAATTCTATATAATACTCTATTATTTATTCTTTTCACTAATATTTTATTTGTAATTTGTATGAATGATGTTGTCAGAAAATAGTTAATAAAACTAATTTACTAGCTTTATCTTTTTCTATTTTTAACAGTCGTAAAAGCTTTATTTTCCTATATAAGTTATAAAATATATAAAACATATAATTTTAACAAAACCTTATTATAAAAACTATTAATGCATCATATAATGAGTTTATAAATTATTTTGTTATTCAATGAGTGAATATAAATCAATTATTAATGTTTTGTAATCCATCAGATTTTAAAATTTTAAGATAATTTAAGTTGATAGATTCTAAAATCTCTGCAGTATACATTAGATTTTGAATTCAATCATTTGTTCATGAGAATCCATAGGAAATGATTTGAAATCAATTTAAAATACAAATAATTTTAAAATATTTGAAAGTTGAATAGCACTAGATTTTAAAAACTAAATTTAAATCATTCATTGAATAACACTAGATTTTAAAACAGAATTTAGAATCATCACTTGAATAACAATGGATTGTGTTATTCAATGAGTGAATATAAATCAATTATTAATGTTTTGTAATCCATCAAATTTTTAAATTTTAAGATAATTTAAGTTGATAGATTCTAAAATCTCTCCAGTATACCTTACATTTTGAATTCAATCATTTGTTCATGAGAATCCATAGGAAATGATTTGAAATCAATTCAAAATACAAATAATTTTAAAATCTTTGAAAGTTGAACAGCACTAGATTTTAAAAACTAAATTTAAATCATTCATTGAATAACACTAGATTTTAAAACATAACTTAGAATCATCACTTGAATAACAATGGATTGTGTTTAGATTTAAACTCTATTAAAATACATGATTGAAATTGAAATCATCTGTGGTGGTGAATATATATTTTGTAAAAAAATATAAAATAATTTATATTGATTCATATTATGGTTTATAAAATATATATAATTGTTTATAATTATATTAATATTTAGTAATTATTTTTAAGGTTATAAATCATCAATAATGATTGTTGTATCATTAATACGAATTTACAAATCAATATATAAAGATCTATAAAATTTTATAAAGATTTAAAAACCATTGATAAGGAAGAATTTCACATCATTTATAGGAGTTTAGAAAATATTATATAAGGTTACCAGGTTTGTAAAATATTTGAAATTAAAATTCATTGATAAGTATTTAGAAAATATTTTAAATAATTTTTAAGTTTATAAATTATTTATCATAGATAAAGTATTATTTTCTTGAGTTATCAAACCATTTATTAGGATTTATGAAACTATTTATAAAGACTTAAAAACTTCTGAGAAGTAATTCATAAAATTTAGTATTTGTAAATATTTTATAAATTATTTATAATTATAGTTTTCGCTACCAAAGATTATAAAATGTTATCAAATAAGAATCAATCGAAAATATTATTTTTTTCACAAGTTCCATCATTTTCAAAACTTTTTCAGAAATCTTAAAAGCAAAAGTATTGTTTTGATTTTATCTAAAAGTAAAACAACCACAAAAATTTCATCAATCATAAAACAATCCAAAAGAATATTATGAATAAAAGTATATTCCTAAATTTATGAATTTTAATATTTCTTAATTTTTTAATTAAATTAATAGAATTCACATATATAGTTGTGTTTTTATATTTTATTTGCAAGTGTGTGTCTGTTTGTCACATGAGTTCATGTTTTTGGATTTAATAATTTTATGGATGAAAAATTAGATCTACAAACCAATTAAACTATATATATATACTAACGATAATGTTATAAAATAAATTAAATGAAATATGTTTTGTAAAAGGTGTAAAAAATCTAACTAAATACCACATAAATCATATTTAAGAATTTAATAAGGGTTAATAAATAAAATATGTTTATTAAAATAATTATCTACCAAAACTTCACATTCGGTTTTGAAATATTAAATTTATTATTTGAAGTCAAAACATAAAATAATATATAATATTGAATTTTGAAAATTATTTACACCC
The DNA here is from genome assembly GCF_000801105.2 of Raphanus sativus. Classification (NCBI taxonomy): domain Eukaryota; kingdom Viridiplantae; phylum Streptophyta; class Magnoliopsida; order Brassicales; family Brassicaceae; genus Raphanus; species Raphanus sativus. The sequence continues at coordinate 16,198 of NC_079513.1, forward strand.
CCAAAACTTGCAGGCATCTATCTAGTTATCAGAAAACCTCATCTTTAACTATCTAACTAGGATAGTACCCGCGCTTAAAAGCGCGAAACTATTTTTGTGGACAAATTTATTAACATATATTTGTTTACTAATATGTTTAGATATGGACCTTCGATTTTCGGCTTGCTTAATATTATTTTCATTTTTATTTGATTCTAGTTCAATTGTGGTTTTTGCTTTTTGATTCTAGTGATTTTATGAATTTAAGGGCATGATTGGTTTTCCCGCTAACATCCGCAAATGCAGTTTTTGCAGTTGGTAGCGGTTGTTGGAGTTTTGTAACAATAACATGAAACGCTATAAACCGCTCCAAACCACCATTAACCTCTTAAATCCAAAAACTTGTTCCAGATAGCGTTTGCGGTTGCCGGAGGGTAAATTTTTTTTTTTTTAAAAAGCAATATAAAATAAGACTTAAAATATTTAAATTGAAATAATATAAATACAAAATATATATATTTTTATTATAATTTTTAAACATATTTTCTATAATTTTTGAAAATGTAAAATTATAATTTTATAAATATAATTTTTATATTTATTATAATATTATGGTTTCTCATATTTTTATAAGTATATAAAATGTAAATATTTTTAATTTTTATTTAACCGCTGCTGGATTTGATGGTTAACCAGTCATGAGTATCCCGTAAATGTACCTATTTCTAATTGTTGTACCACTCATACAAATATCTTAAAAACGTTTAAAACTGCAACCATCCGCATTCGCAAATACCCGCAACCATTGTGGTTATACCAATCAGATCCTAAATTTCATTTTGGTTTGGTTATTTTGGTTTTTAGTTTGGTTAAATAACAATTTTAGAAATCGATAAAATTTATTACACTATCAACCAAAGTATTATTAACAAATCTATTCCCTGAATATTAAATAAACAGGGGTATTTGTAAATATGCAAGTAACTTTTAGTAATACTAAAATATAATATTCAATGATTACTATTTAAGAAAATCAGTGAATAGTTGTAGATATGCACATAAGAATCATTTATTTTATGTAGTTAGTATATATTTTACTAAATTTCAGCGAATTTAGATTAGTTAAATTAATATTAAAACATTATTAATCAGTCAATTTAATTAATTTAGACATAAACTGAGTATTAAAATATACAAATTTTTTTTTGCAAATCTATTACTAAATAGATTATTAGTCAGCCAAAATGTCCTAATATTATTAGAATTAGTTTAAATATACTATATTCTTTTATCTTACAGATATTATGACGAAAATGGACAAATAAAACAATGATCAAAGATGGACAAATATGATGATAGATGCAGTTTAAAAAAAGATGCAGTTCGTATACTAACATTTAAAAAATGGACAAATATTAATTATTTAACAATGGTGTGGTCTCAGGTGCAATTCGTGGAAGATAAGCAAACATGATTTGTATATTAAGAAGATATACACTTGTAATCAGTATTGAGACGATCCTATAATTTATAAGGAGAGACAAACTTAGCGAAGTATTTCTTAGGTACGGTCAGGTCGGTTTCTAATTGAAATTTGTATTGTATAAATAAACTAGGTCGGTCCGTCCTACGGACGGGAAATTAGATAAAAACTATTCTATATGAATTTACATTAATTTTATGAAGCATTTTTAAATTTTTTGTATGATATTAGGATTAAACATGCCATACTGGCAGATAAGAAAATGAAAAATAATTAAAATATAATATATGTGGAATATTTGGTTTTCTCTAAACTAAAAATAATGATAATCTTTACTACTTGTTTTGTTGTTTTTATTTAAAAAAATATTTTTCATTAATGTAATATATTACCTTTTTATTGTTAGATATACCTTTATTACAAAAGTAAGTAAATTGCAGCTGAAATTCAATGTATAAATCATGAATTATTTTCATTCTTATATTTTTAAATCCGTTGTTACTACTCTGTTTTATACGTTTTAAACCTACTGATGATGTAGATAATATGGAAATTTTGAATTTTGCTTCTAAAGCTAGTTAAATAACTTAAAAATCAAAAAATTGATTATTTTAGAATATAAGCATTTTATTAAAACTTTTTTCAAATACACCATATCAGTGAAACTGTTTAAGATTATTAAACAAATATTATTGTTAGTTTTAGAGTATATATAGTTAGTAACTTTGTACATTGGTTTTATTATATTACCTTTTGAATACTAACTTTGTACATTGGTTTTATTATATATATAGTTAGTTTATTATATCCTAAAAAAATTTACCATATTTTTTATTGCTAAACTTTTTATTAAATATTGTTATTTTATTTTCATAATATTATATTCTCAATCGATATATTACGTACTAAATTTTCGGATCAAGTAACACTGATTCACTGAATATTTTGAACAGGATTTTGTAAAGGTATATTATTATGAAATTAATTATCTATTATAGTCTATTACTATAACATAAAGTTATAAAATTAGATTCCACCAATATTTACTTTTAAATCATAATATGCAGATTTTCATGCTACTAAAGATAATGTATCTTTACGTTTATGGAATTTAACCAATATATATTTTAGTTAATTCCATAAAGAACTTTGTTAAGCATATAAACCTTCGACCAACGGTAGCTGGATATGGAAAAGAGTTTAGGATACAAATCATTGTGTCCACACCTATTGGAAGTAGTGTCGAAAAATTCTTTTTTTTTTTAAGTTGTAGTGGCTGCATTTTTGATTCGATATACGAATTCAATGGTACGTAATTTGCTGTAAACTTACTCTGTGCAGTGAACATATCAATTGATATACCAAGTGTTATTAACTGAAACGATTAACAGATAATTTTATAATGACTTAGAATAGAAGAAGATTCAGAGAAGAAGATTAAAGTAGAATCACAGTCTAGAAAGAATACTATATATACAAAAACACATAGACCAAATCCTTGTGTACACTCGTGTGCTTTTTCTACATGTGGGGTTATATATTAAGTAGATATGATTACACCCTACTTGCTGTTAAGACTCTTTTTATATTTAGACAAAGTAGGTTGTTGATGGTTCCAGTTTGGGAGAAGGCTACACATCAAATTTAGCTTCTAGTTAGTTTACAAAAAAAAAAAAAAATTAGCTTCTAGTTCATCAAAGTACTGCAGATCTCTGTTTTGTATTTATCCTCTTTTGAGTCCTCTATCTCAGTAGCCGTACAACTGCAGCAGATACACATCTATTTCTTACTTCAAAAGATCATGTCTTGTCATGTATAACGTGCTAAGGATGATGCAATCAACATCTCCGTTCTTGAGACAGCCTTCATACTTTGAACAGTAAGAAGATTAGATGACACAGGGAAAGAAATATCTATCTGAGATATCTTCATGTACTATAGAGTAAGAATCGAGATCTGAGTGTCTTCTGTTTTGACTGATCCTAAACCACAAATATAAGAACTATTAATACAGTGCATAACGAAAAATCTGTTGCAAAAGTAATATCAGGAAAAAATGGAATTGCAAGTGCCTCACTTTAAATGAAAGAGACATGTATAGCTTCTGCATCAGTTTCCTTGTCGAAAAACACATGTGTTCTCGAGGTGGCATTAAAGAACAAACGTCCTGCAGAAAAAGTATTCCATGTGTGTTTTAAGAATATTAAGCTTCTCCCATGTAATCACTGAACTTTAAAATTAGTATAAGTGATAGTATGCATGTGTTTTTAATTCCAGACAGAAATATACCTCCTACAATCTTTGTGTTTATGCTACTTGCAACAACAACCCCTGGATATCCGGGAATCCTTCAAGTTTATTGTGATAAGAGACAGCCTGTGAATCAAACAGACTCAAAGTGACAGAGATATGTGTGTGAAGAGGAAGACATATCATAAAATGGTCAGATATATATATATTCAAAAGGTTTTGAATAGATTCAAATATATAAGAGAGTTACCTGTCGATCTTGATAGTCGCCGTAACTCGCTCTTTTACTTGAGGAATGTCACTCACTGTACTTCTCACAGCAGTGAGCTCACCAATAACGGCTGCGAGATTGAGAACATCTTAATTTATTATCTGTTTCAATGATAAGTATGTCGTAAGTGACACTTCTTGTGGTTATGTCTTTACCTTGTTGAGTCTCTCATCTGAGTTTCTTAAATGATTTACGACTCGAAGAGGCTCTCACATCGAACTTGACTGCTTGCACTGCTCCAGCATTACGGACCAACTGTATTAAACCAAAGTCTCTCAGAATATCCAATTTTGATCATATCTCGAGTAAGGAGTCTAACTTACCTAACTGGACGAAGGAGATGAAAAGAACTTTTTCTGCAGAGCGATGAAACATCTTGATATTTTTAAACACACATGGAATACTTAATATTCTTAAAAATCTGATGTGTTTAACTTAATATTCTTAAAACACACATGGAATACTTTTTCTGCAGGATGTTTGTTCTTTAATGCCACCTCGAGAACACATGTGTTTTTCGACAAGGAAACTGATGCAGAAGCTATACATGTCTCTTTCATTTAAAACAACAGCGATGATTAAAAATCTACTCTATTAAAAATCTGATGTGTCAAACTGAGAGAGTATGAGTTTCCAACGTGTCATCTGATGTGGCGCAAAGAGGAGAGAAAGAAGTGTATTATATATAAATAGATAACCGAAAGATGGTTTTTGTAAGGTCGGTTTGATTTAAGTAACTTGGTTAGTATAACAAATATTTTGTATAATAAGCATGTTTAAGAAATAGTTGAATTTAGAATAGGTCCAAACTTAAATGATAACATTTACAGTAGATAAAAATATGATTTTATTTTAATAGAGTAAACTAGATTTTGACCCGCCCTTAAAAGGGCGGGTATATGTTTTGTTTTATATTTTTTTTTGAAATTTAATTTTTATATTTGTAGTTTTTAGTTATTTTGTACTTTTTATTGTATAATATTTTAAGGGTGGGTATATGTTTTGTTTTATATTTTTTTTGAAATTTAATTTTTATATTTGTAGTTTTTAGTTATTTTTGTACTTTTTATTGTATAATATTTTTAATATAATTAATAAAAAAATTAATCTATTCTATTAATTTAGCATCATGATTCATGACCAATTGATAAAAAGTTATATCCAACTACTTTTTATTTATATTACCTACTTAAAAAATAAATCATATATTTTATAACCATAACCACTTTTATTAATCAAATACGTATCTCATATCAAGAATTCTCGGACCCATTTTTTTTTAGAGTTAATTGGCTGAATACCCTAAAACAATGCATATACTATAAAGGGGGGTGGAGGAGGGGAGAATGGTAGTGATGGGGGGAAGAAAATTGTGGGGATTTAATGTATGGAATGCAAATAGGGTGAGTTTGGTGTGTAGAGAGTGCAATTATTCTTCTTTTTAATACAACCAGGTTGCGTTTCTATTTTTGTCAATATTCAACCCTTTTTCTGTTTAATTCATCCCAAATGCTATTCAATAATTTCAACCTATTTTTTCGAATTTCGACCTTTTAATTGATGAATATAACACATTACTTTATGTAATAAATTTATACAGTTACATTATTGACATAGTATAATGATTTTTTGAGTACTCTTTATAGTATCGGGTAATATGTATAAAATGTTATTATTATATTATAACCATTTTATATTTGTTAATAACTAAAAATAAAACATTTATTGTAGTTTCACTATCTGTCATTTTAAAGACGGGTCATAATCTAGTAATTATATTAAAATAGTTGGATCACACATATATTAATAGATCATGTTCCTGTTCTAATAGTATATATTTAAATAATTATTAGTTTTAATATTATTTTATTTTTATTATATATCGTAACTCTAAATTGTTATAGAAAATGTTTAAATTATATTTTTATTTTACAAATAAAATATAAATAATTTAAATTTTAAAAGTTTACTAAACTTTTAAACATTACTTTTTAATATTGATATATTTTAATCTATTATATTAAATTAGAAAATGACCTATTGATATAGGTTTATTCCACCTATTTTAATAAAGTTAAAACCTTTTACTAATCATTTAAGAATTTCTTTTTACACAAATATGATTACAAAGAAAAACACAAAGATGAATAAAAAGATACAAATATAAAAATTAAATTTCTAAAAAAAATTCAAAAGGCGGGTATTTTTTTGTTTTATTTTTTTTAGAAACTTAATCATATTTGTGTTTTTCTTTGTAGTCATATCTGTGTATACTATTTTTTTTTTTAAAAAGATATTAGTAAAAGGGTTTGATACGTGTATATTGTGGTGTTTCATAACTATAAACTTGTACCTAGTGTTTTGAACCCCAATCCGAACCCGCGGTTGAAATGGTAAATCTGGTGATCTAATATGTAATTCGGTTTGGATTTTAGAAAAAAAATCATTAATTAATCATCCGGTAAAACTTATGAAAACCCGCTAAAACCCAGAACTCGTGCATCAGTTGAATCACTGGTTGAACCAATGCATAACTTTTTTGATTTTTAGTTATATTATTAGAAGTTGTTTGCATTCTAATTACGAAGTTAGATTCTCACTCGCCATTTTTAAGGCGGATATATTTTTTGTTTTATATTTTTTTTTAGAAATTCAATTTTCATATTTTTGTTTTTCTTTGTAATCATATTTATGTTTTTATTTGTACTCATATTTGTGTAAAATATTTTTATTTAAATTATTAGTAAATTTTTTTGATAATTGCATTTAATCTGTGATGTTACATAACTATACACTTGTGTCATAGTCATTTGACCATTTCACACATTAATTTTGTACTTTACCTCAAAACAATTTTTTTTTTCAAATAACAAAGTATAGTTACAATTTTGTTTAGTAATCATTTACCTAATTTGCAAATATGAGTTTCTAAAATAATTCATCAGTTTAGAGTTAGTTAAAATCTCAAATAGTAGTTGGTAACTGCTTTCAAATTAGTTATCCTATATTCCAAAAAAATTCTGGAAACTCAAAAACATTAGTATTTAAATGTTGTTGTTGGACTGGTCGATTGTCCCTAACTTTTTCCCCGAGTAACTGACCATAAAAATCAATTAATCACGATTTTCCGTTTTTGTAACCACCAAGTTAACCGCGTATCAATATTCCTGTGCATAACTTAGTGGATCCCGATAATTACGAAACTAAAGGGACCCGAAACTAAATTGATGGTTATTACAAAATATATATTTAGATGCAGTGGTTTATTTTTCAAAATAGATAAAGTGGGAAATTAATTGTTGGACTGAACTTATATCAATGGGGCACACTTCAACTTTAATAGTATTGACTAGATTATGACCCGCCCTCCAGAGGGCGGGTATATTTTTTATTTCTTATTTTATTTTAAATTTTTAATTTTCATATTCGTATTTTTAAAATTATTTTACTTTTTTCTTTTGTAATCATATTTGTATAAAAATATACCCATCCTCTGAAATTTATTTTATTAATCGGTAGTTATATATTACATGATAGTTTATATTTATTGTATTAATTGGCCACATAAAAAAGGTTTGATATTATGAAGTTTAGTTTTTCTTTAATTTACATTGGATTTTGACATGCCCTTAAAAGATCGGATATATTTTTTGTTTTATATATTTTTTTAAAAAATTAAATTTTATATCCGTATTTTTAATCATATTTGTATTTTTCATTATATAATATTTGTTTATATGACTAATAAGAGGTTTTAATCTTAAACATTCATATTTGTTTTTAGTCATATTTGTATTTTTCATTGTATGATATTTAACATTCATATATTTATTTTATACAACTCAAAAACCAAGAGACACATAGCCCTCCAAATCAACGGACTTGGGTTTCATTTTTCTTTTATAATAAGTTTCTTCATCTTATTACTGTTTTTATAGTTGTGTTTTTCTAGGTCAACGATTTGTCATAGTGATGTTATATCTACATTAGGTTGATATATTTATAACCTGCACAATGTCCACTCCTATGCAGAGTATTAATTTCCCAAAATTCTCGGTATCTAACAGTTTGTGTAACCATTTTTACTGACTATGATCTAATAACCGTTTCTTTTTCTTTTCTCAATCTAATAACTGTTTCATGTACCTCATTACCTATGATTGCAGTTATATTTTAGAAGCAATCTATCTTATTAAAACAGAAGTACACATATAGAATACCCCTTAGTTTTCAGTGTTATTTACAATTGCATGCCACTGAGAATTAAATTGAATTTCCTATTTTAATACTTGTCTTTTTCAGTTATATTAATGTGTTTTTTTTCTTATTTTAATATTTGTCTTTTTCAGTTAGATCAATGTGTTTTTTTCTTTCCTATTTTAATGTTTGTATTTTTAGTTAGATTAATGTATTTTGTTTTTTATTCTTCAACAATTAATGATATTTTAAAGTTGTCTTTTTTGTCAACTTAAAATTGTCTAAACTATTTGAAAATATAAAAATAGTCAAAATAAACATATAAAGTAGATAAACAATAATCAAACACCAAAAATATTTAAAATATATATTTATTCTCCATCCAAATATTGAAGTTCAACCTATTTTTTAATTTTTAATTTAGGTATTTTGGCTTACATTACTCAAATTTATATGTTTTGAGAAATTTAAAGTATATATAAATTTTGAAAATTTTAAAATAATTCAAACGGGCTATCCGTATCCGAACCGAACCCGCAAATACCCGAATCAAACCGAAACCAAAATTTATAAATATTTGAATGTTGCTGAAATCTTTAAACTCGGAAATCTCAAACCCAAATAGATTTTAACCGTATCAGTGGGTATTCAAATACACATCCCTAACGTAGTCAATGTAAAATGATCAAGTATTACAAATACATCATTTAAACAGAAAATTAATACCCGTGCGGTCGCACGGGTCAATATCTAGTTATGTTTTAAATTGGACACAACATATATCAACTGGTCAAACAGCAAAATTAATAGAATAGATATGACAAAAAAATGTTGTTTTATACAAAAGGACCTACTTCTTAAAGGTGGTTGGAGTCACGGCGGAGATCTTCTTCTTAGAAGTGAAGTTTGCCGGTGATGTTTGAGAGAGGTGGTTCTCGAGTTCGCCGGTCTAGGGTTTCAAGTGGTTGAAAGTCGATGGAGATATCGAGGTACGATTATACTCCTCGGCGTGATGACTGTGCGCTGTAGAACGGGTTAGGTTTCGGTTTGGAGGCTTTGTCGGTTTCAAAGCTCCGACGAACGTGGTGGTGCAACGGCGGAAGCGGCTGGGTTGAGGCGGTATCGACGGATGTCGAGTGAATGGAGCAGAGTCCTCCACGTGTCGCGACTGCCTCCTCATCGTTTTGTCCGTCTGGGCCGTGGGTCTTGTGGTTTTGGGCCGAGGGCCGTTGTATGTTTTTGTGCAGCCCGTGGTTGTTTGGGCTTTTAGTTTGTTTTCTGGTTGTAACCGGGCTTCGGCCAGTTATGGATTTTGTCCATTTATATAATCTAAATCTTTGAGGGAAAAAAAAAAAAAATACAAAAGGACCTACAAAACTATAATGCAACATCAATAATAGGTTGGAGAGTGAAACCAGATATGGGCTTATTATTACAGCAGGCCCAAATCCATGTGGTCAATCCTGCGCCAAGTGATGATAGTGAGAAACCGAGTCTAGCTCTTCCTCTTCCCCTTCTTCTTCCTCAGATCAAAAATCAGCTTCGTCTCTCGTTTCCTCAAAGTCGTCGAAAATGCTGGGTAGGCTCGCTGCGAAGCGTCTCCTCGAGATCCGTCAAGTTCTCCGTCAACCACAATCTTCTTCTCAGGTAATCCTCCAATTATATTTCTCCTTCGTTAATTAGCGTTTTTTTCCCCCGATCTCATCCTCAGGTTTCGTTTTTCAATATCTTTTTTTCACAGGCGTCTCGAAGCTTCTCGACAGCCTTGAACTACGTGAGTCTTGGTGATATATTTTAATTGAATCATCTCTCTATCCTTTTAAGTTAATGTAATCTGATGGTGGTTGTTGATGATTATAGCACCTGGATTCTCCTGATAACAAACCGGATCTTCCATGGGAGTTTTCTGAGGCTAACAAATCTAAGGTCTCTCACTTTATCAAATCGCTTCTTCTTACTGTCTTTGATAATGACGAATACAATTACATTGTGTTGATACGAATTGGGATTTTATCCAAATTCGTCTTTTTTTTAAAAAAAAGAGGCTTATATGCCAAATAACCAAAAAAAGAGGATCTTTAGTGAGAGGTTAAAGAGAGTTAGGAAGAGAAATGAGGAGAGAGGTGGTGTTTTTGGTTAGATAGTGAATTTGTGTTTTTTTTTTCTTTTTAATGTATATAAGGTGCAATTTCCCAATGTAAAATTGTCATCTTGGTTAAAGAATTTATATCTGGATGTGGTGTTAAGAACAGTGTAGATGTGGAAATAGTTTATACTCTTCAGGGGGCTCTCTAGTTTCCTATTTATTTGATATTCTCAGACCAGAAGCAGCTCCGGATTTCTTTAACTTCCTTTCATTACCCTTGTTTGATATGAGATTAGGCTAGTTTGCATTCCTAGAAAGGATAGTTAAGGCAGAGAATGGGAGTTTCTGACCATTCTTTGAATTGGCTATTTAGGAACTGATATATAAAGAAGAAGATTGTCAGGGGATTAGTGAACTGGTTTTGCGGGAGTAAAAATAGTAAAATACTAATAGTTATCTCAGACCAGAAGCAGCTCTGAATATGTTTAACATGCTTTCACTACCCTTCTTCTACATAGAGCTTAAGATAGTTAAAAAGGAATGGGTTTGTTTGTTCTTGACTAACATAGTCCTTGGCTTCTGATCTCGTGAGTTTGCTTTCCTAGAATAGAATAGAAAGAACTGGAGTTTTTGATCATTCTTTGAGTTGGCTGCTTAGGAACTGATATAAGAAGGGGGAAAGACTGTTGGGAGATTAGTAAACTAGTTTTGTGGAGTAGAAAATTCTAAATTTATTCGTGCGTATATGGTTCCCTTTTACTGCTTCTGTCATGTCTGGCTGCATTAGTCTTGCTTTGAAAGTGAAATGTATTTTCCCAGGCCTTCGGTATCTGATATTTTGTTCAAAATCTCTAGGTTAAGGAGATACTCTCTTACTATCCCTCAAACTACAAGCAGTCTGCAGTGATTCCTCTTCTTGATCTTGCCCAACAACAGCATGGAGGCTGGCTCCCTGTTTCAGCAATGAATGCGGTACACTTCTGTTATTTTTTTCAGCTGTACTCTTACTTAATGAAAGGATTGTGAAGTGGCTGTCTATTATCATTTTTCTTTTTGCCATTTCCCGCTTTTGTTTGATTGTCGTTGTTAGGAGCCGTCGAATGATTTTACCAACACGACAATACCACATTGCAGGTTGCTAAAGCTATAGAAGTGGCTCCTATCCGTGTTTATGAGGTTGCAACGTTTTACTCCATGTTCAACAGGGCAAAGGTAAGAACTACTTACTACCCATATACTCAAATTTCTACTAAAACAAGCATCGCACGCTCATTTTTCATTTTGTGCTCTTACAGGTCGGAAAGTACCACCTGTTAGTTTGTGGCACAACACCTTGCATGATCCGTGGTTCACGAGATATCGAATCAGCTTTGCTAGACCATTTGGGTGTGAAGCGCGGCGGTAAAGCTCTATAACCAACCATTCATGAACAAAATCATAATACGGTTCCTCACTCATAACGATACCTGGCTTTCTTAATTATGTATGTTGCAGAAGTCACAAAGGATGGTTTATTCTCTGTTGGAGAGATGGAATGCATGGTATGGATTTTACTTATCACCTCTTTACTTTCATGAAACCGTAAATCCATGCACAACCATCGCCTAGATTAATATTTCTTGATCTCATGTAATTGTTTTTTCTTGACAGGGATGCTGTGTTAATGCGCCCATGATCACTGTGGCAGATTACTCCAATGGATCAGAAGGATATACATATAACTATTTCGTATGTCAAATAACTTTTCTTTCCTTCCGCATTTTTTCCTTCCTTTATGCTCTAAAAGAGTAAAATCATATTCACACTGTCTTATTGATACAATAAACAGGAAGATGTTACACCTGAGAAAGTTGTAGAGATTGTTGAAAAGCTGAGAAAAGGAGAAAAGCCACCGGTAAGACACCTAAACTAACCCATTTCATTTGAATACTCTCCTGATGTTCCTCTCGTACTATAATTTTTCACTAACCAGTCTTATAATGGTCTTAAGGGTTCCTTATCCGGTTCTGGTTTGGTTTTTTTTTTAAGTTCTAGTTTGGTTGTGTAGCAAAAGATGTCAGCGTGGAACTCAAAACCCATATCAATATTCTGATTATGTTATATTTGTTTTAGCATGGGACTCAAAATCCAAAGAGGATCAAGTGCGGTCCTGAAGGAGGAAACACTACACTGCTCGGCGAGCCAAAGCCACCACAGTTCCGTGATCTCGACGCTTGCTAAGCTGAGTTCTTATAAGCCGACGTTTTTTCTTTTTCTTTTGAAGATCAATAACGCTAAAGGCTATAGTGATGTTTGAAGCCTATAGCATCAAACTGAGATTGCATACTCTTTGTAGTTTGTCTTCTTGGTTTGGAATATCGACCCCATTTTAAAACAAATGACCAAAGAGCATTATCTTTTGTTATTATCTCCCTTCCAAGATTCCAAGGTTTATGGTGAGAGTGAATTTTGTTGTAATAAAGACTTGTATGTGTTTCTATTTTCTTGATTTATCACTCTGTTACAAATTGCGAAAATTATCATACCTATGATTTTAAAACAGGACTAATTCTATAGCAATAGATTTGACAAGTTCATCAGCCAAAAAATAGTTTTAGTAAAGGGAACTATTGATATTATTTGATTATTTTTTATGATCACATGCCAATTCATATAAATAAATAATAATAATACAACGGTACACAAATTCGAATACTTTATTATATTCTTCCAATTTGTACACAAATTCAACAAGGTCCCACATACTTCCCACTACTACTAGTCTACTACTCAAATACCCTTTTTAAGCTCCTTCATCAACCTCCCACTAAAGTCATGAAAACCAAAAGGTGCTTTCATCAAAGTCCACCTAAAATGATAACAAATCATATTTAATCAAGTAAGCTTTTGACAAACTCCCTTCTACTTTAAATCCTACATTGATTCCATCTCCCACGCCATACAAGTGGGTGTGAGAGGGAGATGAAGCAGCAAGAAACCAGAGTCATCATGAGTTGTAGTAGTAGAAAGTAAAGCCACGTTGGACCGTTTGAGTTGCTGTACAAACCCTTACTTGCACAAAAACCCTACTGTGGTGGAGGAGGATTGGTCTCTGGTTTAACCACTGATGATGTATCTGGAGGCTGAGAATGGTAAATCGCCATAGCCAGTGAGATAGGCATCATACAAAGAGCCTTTGATTGAAGTAGCTGCATAGCTGCTCCAACGTTTTCTTCCATCAACTTAGCCACTTGGCGTTCAGTCCCATCGTTTGACCATTTCTCCCACGCAGGTTGTGGCGTCCTTCCACCATCACTCGTTTCATCCTATTGAGAGATTGCAATAAATCAGTTTTGAGTAAAAAAACCCATTTTATTACTAAAAAGTTTTGATGTTTTCTTTTTTACCTCAACTGATGATGACAAAGGCATATCAGTAACAAGTGGAGCAACCGCACCAGCCCCACCAAGTCGACTCATGCTCAAAACCTACCAAAAGTTGACCAAAGTGAGACATAAAAATCATCATTCAGAGGGATAAGCTTTATCCCATAAAAATAAAACTTTTACTTTATCAGATGAGCATGGAAGGTTTTCATAAAAAAAAAACAATAAATCAAAAGTTATATTATCTTATCAGAAATCCATCATTGCATACTACTGTCTCCATTATCTTTAAGCAACCGACTACATTTTGATATTAAGAAGCGTTTGATCTAAGAGATTATATTATAATCTGAGCATGATGATTATACTTGATGTTTTAATATAGTATTTTAATCCTAAACATGATTAGCCTCTCTATATGACAAAACAGAAAAGGTGTTTAAAAGAGAGACTAAGTGCAAAAGAAAAACAAAAGCATTTTGGACTTTGTATATTACTCTTTACCACATTAAAAAATCAAGATTGAAATTTGGGTTGAAAAAGGGTAGGTGATGATGGGACCACAATTCAGACCAGGAATCAGTTTTGAGAATTTCAAATTTAACATAACTAAGTTACTTCAAAACATGATTTTTATGTTACAAATCCTATGAACGAACAGACAGGAAAGAACAAGACTGGTTTATAGTACCTTAACTTGGAGCCTGAGAAACTTAACATAGTCCACAATCTCATCGATCATAGCAGCTCTATCTGTCTGCAAATAAAGACAACAGAACCAACTAAGTGTTAAACCTTCAAGAAATGAAACAAGTTCCAAAGCCTAGAAATTTTTTATTTAAAGGTGAGGAGGAGGCTTCAAGTAAAAGATACAAACCTTGTTAACAGTGGGAACAAGTTCTTGAAGCGCCCTGATCCGTTCAGCTATTCTTTCCCTACGTAGCTGTAACAAACAAAGTTCAAAGCTTTCAGCTTTACCCCCTCCAATAAAAACAAAAGAGAATCAATCTGAAGTAAAGTAATACCCTTTCAGCGATGCTATGTGGATCAGTAGCTTGACCACGCCTAGCTCGAACCCTAGGACGGATTGATGTAGGCTGATGTGGCGCTGCTGGAGCTGGCTGTTGCATCGGCTGCCCATGAAAAACCTTTTCAACAACACAAACTATGTAAGAAAACATGTAATCAAAGCAGTTCAGCACAACCAAGAAGTGAACTTACAGGTCCTTTCATAGAAGAAGAAGAAGAACGATTCACACTTCCATGACCACCTTCAGGTCTAAGGAAGCCATGTCCTTTGCCTTGGTCAAGACTCAACCCTAGAGGAAACATCTGATTGTGAAACCCAGTTGGTCCGCTTCCTCCTACTCCTAACCCACCACCACCCATGTGACTTCCTTCCTCTCCTGAACCCAGCTGCAGCATCATCGGCGGTGCTCCTCCTCCTCCGCCTAACCCACCGTCGGATGAAGAAGCTGAGAAGTTGGGAAGACCGAGGATTTGGTCGAAGAAGTCATCAGAAGGTGTTTGGTCTGAAAGGTTACCATGTGGGTTGTTGTTACTAGCCATTTTTTGGTTTTGAGTTAAAAAAAAAGAATAGATTTTTGGACTCGGTGAGTTATGACTTATGATTAGCGAGTTTGAGTCTTCTATAGAGAAAATCTACATGAGAAAAAAGTTGCAGAAAAAGCTGTTTGGTGAGTGATGCCTTTAAAATGAATGAGGAGGAAGAAGACAGAGAACAAAAGTGTGAAACTTTATGCTCTGTTTCTATTAAAAAAAATTATCTTTTTGTGAAAGGTCCTTGCTTTTTCAGATTATTTCACTTTTGCCATTGTCTTCTTTAGCTTCCAGAAGCAATAGATAAACAGTAAATGGGCTGGAACTTTGTGGTTGCCAGGAACAATAGACGGAGTCATTGTAGAAAGTCTTCACTTAAAATCTTAAAGTCTGCTCTTGTCTCTTGTTATACACAAGAGACTCACTCTCTTTATTTAATGCAAAAAGAACCAGATGGTGTTATCATTCCTTCTTACTGATATAACATCCATTTCCGAATAAAAATCAAGAGATACATTATTGAAAACTGAGAAATACAAGAATGTCAAAAACCAAACAAATGATATATAAAGCTCAGCAAGCTTTGCAGGATGTGTATATGTTTTAACGCTGTGACACAGATTCAGCAGAGAAGAGGTACTTGACACGGGAGAGAACAGAGTCATGAGCAGGATCATAAGGATGGTCCTTGGAAGGGATCTCCAGGATTGCAGGAACTGGCTTGTTGTAGCTATCCACCAAGAACCTGATCATATTGGCAACCTACACACATATAACATTATCTCATCATGTTTTTTGACACTAAAAGAAACAGACTTTGAATTAATATAGAGCTCAATCAAAAGGTTGATTACACAGTGGCCTTATCTTATGTTCAGTCACACAATTGGATCCAATAATGCTAATTGCTGGGAACAAGATAACAGAAAACAACCTTACCATAACAGTAACTTTTGATCCATGATTTAAAAGAGTGCAAGCAGGAAAAGTATACATTAATGGCACTAAACATATATGGGCTCAATAAAGTGGAGTAGTACAAGCCATGACCTCTTTGATAACGACACAAATAACACTACACAGACACAGCAGTAAATTATTTTTCTTTTGTAAATGTAACAGTGCACTTACATATTGGCTGATGAGGATGATAGCAATGTCATCTCTTGATGAGAATTCCTTGAAAGCATCCTCAATTTGTCTCACCGTTGTCTCTAAAAGACAAAAACAACAATAATCAATTAATTATACAGTTCAACAGAAACAGAAGCTCCGAAAGTTATCTCCTACCAAGAGACCCTATGAGATTGACTTTGATGCAAAGATTCAACTAACTTGATTTAATCAAAATGACTAACAATATTTTACTAGAGATCATTATGAGTTAAAAGAAAGCGTACTTGAATCCACAATAAGGTAATTAGTCTTCCTCCTTATGTCAACATTACCAACTCCAGCCATCAAGAATCCAACAACAGTGTCCTGTAACACAACATTTCACACAAGTAAAAAGACTACAGCTTTCACATAAAGATTACAACTTTCACAAAACAAATCTGTAGATAGAGTTTCAGATCACATCTCAGAGATCCAAACATCAAACATTGATCTAATGAATCAAACCACCACCAAAACTCAAATCTCTCATCATCATCATCAGAGAGTTAAAAAGAAGATTACTTTTGTAACGGGTTTTTACCTCGTCAGCGATCATAGCGATAAGGGCAGAGTTGCGAGCAGGGATTGAAGCTCTCCCAGCCATATTTGATTCAAACTACTACTACACACAGACAGAACAACAACAACAAAACAAAAGAACCCTAATCAAATTGGGAAAAATCGAAAATTGGGGTTAAGAAACCCTAATCAATTCCTGATCTCAGATCGTAAAATGAAGCTTGGAAGATGGAGAACAAAGCTCATTTACCTTTTTGTCTTCTCTCTGTTTCTTCTCGTTTCTCCTCCTTGGGATTTGATTGACACGATAGAGATTCGTAATCACTAACTTGAAAGTCAGAAACAAGGAATTGACTATTTTACCCCTGCTTTCGCCACCTAATATCATTACTACCCCTCTTTTAATAGTGAGAAATTGCAGCCTGCATATAGGAGGACTGAGACGGATTCAGATATCTAGAAAATTTGAGGTATCCGGATCCGTATTTGGACTTGCGGATATTCGGATTCTAGATATCCGTTTATGTATCATACTATCCGCGGATATGTAGATTTGGATTCATAAAAATAACTAATAAAATAAAAATAATAATTTTAAAAATATGAAAATATGAAAATTCTAAAATAATATATAAATTAAATATTTATACAAGATTTATAAATATAAATATGAATATAATATTAAAAAAATTAAAATATAGTATTATAAAACTAGTTTTATGAATACATATTAACATATCAAATATAATTATTAATAAAATTAAAAGGTTTTAATATATTTTATAAATACGGATCCGGATCCAGGTGTCCGGACCTAAAAATTAAGATATCCGGATCCGGATTCGGTTTTGACAGATCCTTAATTTTACTATCCGGATTCGGATGTGGATCCCTCAGATATCCTATTTTCGGAGCAGATCCGGAGGGGATCTCGGATAGAATCCGGATCCCAGATAGTAAGTCTCAGGCCTAGTATACACAATTTATATTCTAATTAAGTGAATACCCTAAATCTCACACCATGGTGTCTTAGTTGATAGAGAGCAAACTTGTCACATCATAGGTAGTTTACTAATTTTATCATTCTTTTTGAGCTTTAAATCAATTCACTCTTTAATAATTGCTGAGGATGGCACAAACGTAAGTAACTAATCATAGCTAGGTCTGTGAATTTGAGTCGTAGCCCATGAGTCCCGCCCCGTTTGACCCGCCGCGGAGCGGATGCGGATCGAACCGTTTGCAAAAACCGATTCGTGGATGCGGGTTATGAATATTTTATATGGGACGTGTGTGGGTTGGTGGATTTTGAATCATGGATACTCACCAACCTGCAATTTTTTTTTTAATTTTTTTTAAAATGATTATTTTTTTGTAAAAAAGTATATTTTTAAAAAATTGCAAAAATTTTAAAATAATAACTAAAAAATTAGAAATATATAAATTTTAATTATAATTATATTGTTTATATATATTTAGAAAAGGTAATTTAAATAATTATTTTAGAAAAAAATATATAACCCGCAGGTTACACGCAAAATTAAGAATGGCGGGTGCGAGTATAAATTTATTTGTTTACGAGTTGTGCGGATCAGAGTTTTTGACCAAAAAATATTAAAATACGCGGGTTGCGGGTCATGCGGGACGGGTTCGACCATCAACCCAACCCTAATCATAGCCAACTTGTCTTTGCAAGGATACTTTCGTAATTTTCCATGTCTCTTTCTTGTCTAACTTGGACAAAAAAACCTTTGTAGTAAAGGTTAGCAAAACAAACAAACAAGTCAAACCGATTCAAACCTAGCCGAAGTTAAACTGAAACCAAACCAAACCGTGTTCTTTACATGATCCAATTAGTTTATGTTTTATCAACCCGAATAGTTTGATTTGATTTGGTTTTAAACTGATAGCCCAAGTTATCTATTAATAAATATATATATATATATATACATTATGAAATTATTTTCTTAAATTCTGTTTTCTTTTTTTTTTCTTTAACTTTCCAAATATGATGCAAATAATACTATCGATACTATTATATGAAGTTATTTTACTGATTTATCACATTCTCTATGATTTTAGCTAATTTTGCTTATTTGTCATATTCTTATTAGTTTTTAATTAAATCATCAATTTATTAATTTAGATAATATAAATATTTCAAACTTTTGAATTAATTTATTAATTTAAATAATATAAATATCTCGTATATATACTATTATTTATGAAGTGATTTTGCTGATTTGTCACATTTTCCATGATTTTAGATAATTTTGATTATTTGTCATATTCTTATTAGTTTTTAGATTAAATCATCAATTTATTAATTTAGATAATATAAATATTTCTAATTTTCTGATTAATTTATTAATTCAAATAATATAAATATCTCGAAATTTCTAATTGTAATTATGATAATAATTAATTTAACTTTCACAAGATTCTTATTAGTTTTTAGCTTAAATCATTAATTTATTAATTTAAATAATATAAATATTTCAAAAACAATAATTGGAATTAAAAATATAATTATTTTAAACAAGTTATGACCAATTCGTATCATATGATGTAAGATGTTTTAAACTCTATAGTTTTATTTTTCTAACTCATTCCAAGTTGTCTCGATTATAGTTTTTGACATATGTATTTATGTACTTTTGATATTTGCTTTTTTTAGTTGGAGTTCTATGTTTTTTCTTCTTTCTTTGAGTTTGAAAGACAATGAGAAAATCAGTTTTGTTTCATGGAGTTTTGGAATTATGAATTAGGTATTATAAATTATTTCGGTAGTTATTTCACGTGTATGTTTTATTATTGTTTAATCTATAAGAAAAAATATGCTTTGATATTAAGTTTAGAAAGTTGCATATGTAACCATGTTATGAACATGTGTTTAATGATTTAATTTCTAAAACGGTTAAAGTAAATATATTTTTAATGGATAATTAGATTTATCATTATATAATTAACCATAAATTAATTTTAATAATAAAGCTATCATTATCTATTTTTATTTTATTAAAAATAAACTTATGAAATATTAAGATAAGTCGATGTAAATATTGATCAAGTAAACCAATGAAATATTGTCATTATCTCAGTTTGTTTTTAAAAAGTTTTTTTTCTAAATTATCATTCAACTTTAGTTTTTATTTACTTTTTATTTATTTTGTTCTCATTTTGTGTGTTTTAGTGTTTTTGGTAATTTAATACATGTTTCTGGTTCAAAAATAAAAAGTAGATTAAGAGAGAACAAAATTTTACATTTTTACTTTACTCTATTGTGTGAAATATTTTTGATATATAATTATTCTCTCATGGTCTCATAGTTTTATAATGTTCCTTTGTGTTAAGAAGACGTAGACCGAAATAAAAATCAAGAAAACTAAAATGATTAAGAATATAAAAAATAAGTTATCATAATATTTAAATCATAATACATATATTAATAACTATTAGTAAAATGATTATGCATGTGCAGGCAAAACACCTAGTTATTTATGTTCTCGAATTCTAATCCTAATATGAAATACCTAAATATTGTACTAAAAGCATAATAAAGTGAAAATCTGTTTTCAGGTAGACCAGAGATAAATTTAATATTTATACTTTTTATTTTTTGAATACATTGTTTTATTAATTGATTTTTTTACCTAAGATAGTTTATATTTTATCCCTACTTTTTATAAGTTGACTATCTTTTAGTCAAACTAATTAGACTTTTATCCGCACTTTCAAAAGCGCGGATTTGGTTTTGGGTGACATATTAGTTGGTTTTAGTACTGTTTTTTTTTAAAAATTGATTTACATATTGATATTGAAAATAGATATTCAGTATCTTCATATCCGACATGAACTTGCGGCTGAACCGGTAAATCTCAGTGATTGGTATATAATTCGGTTCAAATTTAATGAAAAATGTCTAATTAAAAATATGATAAAGCCTGATAAAATCTAAAATATTATCATTAATTCGTGACATAACCATGATTGACCTATTAAATCCCCATAGAAAAACAATAATATTTTAAAACTAAATTTTATGTAACTTTAAAAATTTAAAAAGTATCGGATTTGTTTTTTGTTATTTGATGAATTTTTTACTATTTAAAAAATGATATTAGAAAAACCTAAATTTATTTATATGAAAATAGTAGCTTATTTTGTTATTTATATTTTATGAGGAATAAGTTTTAAGATGTCGGAAATATTTAAATATATAATTTTTCACAGATTGCATTAAATCGATTCAGATATGGAAGATCTTAATTAATACATAATTGAGTGAAATATTTGTTTAGATTTACTTTTTAAATCTTACCTTATTTAAGTTATACTAGAGCTTGACCTACACTCGTATGGATTTTCATTTTACGATAGATATATAAATTTTTTATACATAATAATTTAATGGTTGTATTTGCACTACTTTAGTTTATTTTTGAGACCAAGCATTACGATACAGTATCGTGTTTTGTAATTTTACAAAAAATATTTTGATTTAGGTATTAATATAACACTAGATTTTGACCCGCGCTTTTGAAGCGCGGAATATTTTACGATGAAAAATTTCACTAATAATTTAACAAATATTTTGGTTATTTTAAAGAGTGTGTATTTAAAATATTTTTGCATTTAAATCAGTATTTTTAAATTCAACCTGATTGTGATTATACCGGTTAATCCGGAGACCTGACAATTCAATTTATGTTTTTTAAAAATATTCATATTACAAAATCACTAAAACCCGAGACTAACCGATTGAACTGATGGATGACCGATATGTAATCTAATTGGATTTAAATTGTAATAGTTTCATAATTTGTAATCTTATAATCGAAATTTTAAAGTTCACTATTTTGCAATTTATGAAATTATGACGTTTCTACAAAATTTTAAAGAGAAAATGATAGATCTAAAAAAAACTAAGATTAATTATTGTATTATTTGGAAACATTGATAGTAGTATAAAAATATATTGTTTGGAAACATTGATAGTAGTATAAAGAAATAAGTATATTGTTTGGAAACATGGATAGTAGTATAAAGAAAGGAACATTAATGACTTAATATATGTTTAACTATAAAGTATAAATGTGTATTTAATTTAAAAACTTACAAAATAAATGTTAGGTCCAACAGAATGTTTCTGTTTTAATAAGATAGATGCCAAATCAAATATATATTAACATTTCTTTCATATTATTGTATTACTTATACATATTATTAGTTTTAAACTTCTCCTAAAACATTATAAAAAGAAGGTAATATATGAGTGAATCACGCCTAATATATATGCAAATCATTTCATTTGTTTGTTTTATTAGCCAATCATCTAAACTTTAGGAATATGTTAGAAATTTAAATTGGTCTCCCATATTTTAGGCTGTTTGTCTTAAACAGATAGCTATTATTAAGGTAGTAGGAGAACTCGAAAATATTAAGGTAAAAAAATAGGAAATGTTTTCTTTGAATGTTATTGATTTTAGGAGAATACAAAAGTATTATTTTTGATTTTGTGGGCAAAAATATCTTTTGATAATAACTAACCAAATTAAAATTTTGAAATATATTTTGCATTTTAGCCCTTTAAACAAACCATATGATTGTTCATCAAATATGTTTTGTAATGTTTTTGAAAAAACCCGTAAACACACACAATGGTAACTACAGAAAAGGAACCACAACATGCAAATGATTTATTGGTTTACATGAGAACAATAGTTATATGAGAAATAATTCTTTGATGAGTACACGATTTAATAATTATTATAAATATTTGCTTGACTTTATGTGTTAGGTTTTAAACAATTAGTGTATAATAGTAGTTAATTAAATCGTGCAACGATGGATTTTATTCTGAAGACAAAAAAACCGAGATATAATTAATTTTTAAAATCATTATATTTGGTCTAGTATGTCAATTTAATTAAACTGATTTAGTTATGCAGTTAAATGACCTATTAAAGGACTGTGTCACAAGTTGGTAAATACTAAGGAAAAATAAGGGTTAATTATAAAATGTACTTCGATTTTAATAGATTAGATTTAAGGATATATAATTAGTATATTATATGTTAGAATTTTTTTTAAGGTATAGTTTAAAAAATATATTCTACCTAAAATCAAGTTGTGTTGTTGTATGTTGTGCTTCTATTTTAATAGTATTGATATCAAAATATTTTATAACCAATCCAAACCACATCGAAATGAGCCAAATCATAATAAAGTGAACCGAACTAAATTTAAAACAGACCGAACTAAATTTTAAGTTGTTAGAAAGTCCAATAAATATTATTCTAACTAATAATTTTCAATAACAAATATATATATAAAAAACTCTACATGTTTATAAGTACTACAGAATTTTTTTAAAATATGAACCTTTATTTTGGATGCCCTAATCGGTTGCTTCCCTTTAGGCCGGCTCTGCTTTTAGCTCGGTTTATAAGTATTCAACTTAACTTATCTTGATTTAAGAACAATGTAATAACGGTTAACTAGGAAAGAAAACCATGGTGATATACATATCAGATCAAAGTGATCGTATTGCATGACGCAATAAAGAACAAATGAAATGGAAACCATAAGCACAGTATTTGCCCACTCAACTTGACCTCAAACTTCTTCATCACCATTCTGCCTCCCAAAAGCAATCAATGCACACCAAAGAGTGATCTTACTTGGGAGATTAGATTAAACATTGTTCTTGGAACTGCTAAAAAGAGTTAATGTATTTACACGAAGGTCTTGAACCTTAAGTTGTTCACCATTACATTAAGTCTAGTAATATCTTGCTAGACAAGCAATGGGACGCTAAATTAGTTTCAGACTTTGGGGTAGCTAAAAGCTCTTGGGTTCAGAGATTATCTATGTGACCACACGTGTGATGGATAACTATGGACTTTGTCTTCCCCAAGACGCTTTCTCCAGGTTCACATCTCGATCTGTGTTTTGCCTTCGATGGTGGAAGTAAGCTTTTCGGTGGTTATGATAGCTTCTCGTTGGTGAGAAGTAATTACCGTGATTCACGTGACAGCGGATGCGATAAATATAAAAAGAAAAAGTTAAATATGTGGTTCAGGATAAAATGTGGATTACTAACTTCAAAATTTTAAAATTCACTATGTAACTTTATTAAAAAAAAAAAAACACTAGAGAAACTAAATAAAAATTCATCGATTCAGTTAGCTTTTAGTTGATGGTACCATTGTTATTAGCCACCAAATCAATGTAATTATAAACATGGAAAGGGACCCAATTTGTAAAACACTAAAAAGAAAAGAAAAAACCCATGATGATATGTAATTAATCAAAGTGATCGTATTGCATGACGCACTAGAACACATGAAATGGGAACGGTACGCACACTATTAGCCCACTCAACCTTACCCCTAACATTTTCATCACCATTCCCCTTCTTAAACGCAATCGACGCGCACCAAATATTCTTCTCATAGCCATGACAAGCATGCACAAGCTTGTCCCAAATCATTAAGAGTTTCCCACCGCAATTAACCACTTCGAAACTACCACTATCACCTTCGCAGTACCTCTTCAGCACCGACAAACCTTTGACCCTTCCCCACTTATTGTGCTTCTTATCATACCACAAAATACCTTTATTGAAGTAAAAGTACCTTATATTCTCTATCACAACATTAGACGCAATCATGGGTGGTCGACCTAAAACTTTCCATCTACCTTCTTTGGTATCATAAACATCACAACCATTCTTATTCCTCTTGATGCTTTCAACGTAGATCTTTTCCCCCTTCACTCTCATTTTCTTAAGTGTAGAAAAACGTAGCTGGACGCCAGGGTCAGGTAAAGATTCCCAAGTTTGAGTCTTTGTATCGTAAACCTCAGCCCAATTCTTGGTTTCATATATGCTGCAACCTCCCATAACGTATATTTTCGCATCGAGGACGCCAGCAATGGCATCTTCCCCTCGAGCCACAGTCATGTTCGGGAGTTCAAGCCAGTCGCAAATCCCTGATTTAGAGACTGACAAATTGGAAGCTGGATAACCGTAGCGATTGATAGCGTACCACTCTGAACCAACCTTACACGTGAACGCTGGTAGACGCTGACAATAAGATGAAGGTATTGGTACCAACAAAGCATTCCCGGTATTCTCCAAGTCATTGGTTAGGGTTTGGTTAGGTTTTAACCAGAGACAGAACCAGGAAAGAGGACTACTACTGTAACTGGAAAACTGTAAATAGACATAAAGGATGTGTTCGTCGGTTTTTTGAAGAAGTCTAGTCGTGTAGAGCTCGTAGGATGAGACGAGAGAGGCAAAGGTCTTGCTGACTAGAGTGAGTTTAGGGTAGTACGATGGTGATATCCGAGCTATGCAGTTCAGAAGGATGTCATCTGGAAGAGAAAATAACGAAAGAGATGGATTCAAATTCTTCGACTTTTTCTCTGACGGTTCAGATACGGAGTTCATAGCGGCAGAGGCGGCTGTTGTAGCCAAAGTACGTAGGGGACGTTTTGTAAAACTAGGGTTAATAAAACATTATATAAGTGTTCAGAACTTTTACAATGCAGTTTTTAGTTTAAAAGGCTTTATGATGCAATAACGACTAGTTAGTTTAATCATTAAAAATTATGGATTATTTATTAGTTTAAACCTCGTAGAACGAATAGAAGTATAGAACACGGTCTCACCAGCACAAATCATGCCAACTTTTTTTCCTTTTTGGGCAATTCTTCAAATTAGCCTATTTTCAAACTTCAAAGAGGAAAATGATACAAAAAAATTCATTAACAAGAAAGACCATTCTGGTACTTGCATTATAAATATATAAATATAAATATAAAGAAATAATAAAAATAAATAAAATAAAATAATTTTTAATATAATTTAAATTATATGTTTTCAAATTCAAACTTTAATGATTTTTGTGATTTTTTTTTCTAATCTCCTTTTGGAATTGAAAATGCTTTTTGAAACTGTTTTTAAATTTTTTATTTTCAAATGTTTAATATTTAACATCAATACTATTAAAACATGAGAACTTTTTATCTACTTGCAAGTAATATATGTTGGACCATTACATTTAATTATTTTTCCTATTATTTTTACTTATATCTGATTTAGTTATTATTAAATTTGCACCCTAGCCTAAAATTACTGAACAACATAACTAAACTATTAATCTTATAAAACATAATCAAACGAAAGCAATATTTTAAATTAATGAATCTCTATAAATATCTCTCTCTCTTAAAACTATAAACTATATATAAAAATATTTAATATTTTTAAAGTCAAAAAAGAAAATTATTTTAGATACTTAAATTAAATTGACTATACAATAGAACCTCTATAAATTAATACTATATAAATTAATAATCTCTATAAATTAATAAATTTCGTTGGTCCCAATTTGGGATGGTGTAAAATACAATACAAATCGATAAAATAATAAGATAATAATATTTTTAAGACTACCATATAAATATATAGTCCCATTAAAATCATAAATTAATAATCTATCAATATATATATTTTATATAAGTACAAACTAAACATTATATTGTTGATTCTATATTTACAATGAAAATACATCTATTTCTCTTAATATTTTCAATATATTTTGATAATATTTAGTAAAATTATATCGAAAATCACATAACAATTACAAAAAATATAAAATATACACCAAATAAGATAATAAAACAATATGAAAGTCAAATTTATAAAATTTAAATAATGTATATATGGTAAAATCAAATATTTTTTTATTTTATAAACAAAAATAGAAAAAAAAAATCTAAAAAGGAAACTTTTGTAAATTAATATCTCTATAAATAATAAAATTTAAAGTCCCAACATTATTAATTTATAGAGGTTCTACTGTATTTATCAATTTGAAACCAACATCTAATATATAAACGGCCACGACCTACACATTTTATATATAGATGCGTTGAAGTTATTATATGTTGTTAGAATTTTTTTAATGTAATTTAGTTTAATTATTAAAATAAATTTCAGTATAAATAGGTTTATAAAAGATAAAATATTACTGTGAAAAAGAATTGTGATTATGTAAGATACAAATTATACTAATTTCCTAACAGAACCAAATTATCAAGATATTTTATCCAAAATATTTTAAAATAGTTAATTTTTATTATTAAAAATTCAAAAATGTAATTTTAACTGAATTATTTGAAATCATCCAAAAAACAGAGACCACACCGAAACGGCAAAACCAAACTAAACTCAAAATTTTATTGGGTTCTAACATTGTTATTCAGATCTAACCGGAAACATAATAATCAAATTAAATTAACCTAAATTCATAAATAATTGAACGGTTCATATATATCTCTTGAACCGAAAAAATCAAAAATCACATCCGAACCGAAACCAAAAAAAAAAAAGAAATTGGGATCGAATCAAAACTGATGCTCATGACTAAACATATTAGTGAACAAATAGATGGGTTAATAAATTTGTCGACAAAAAATAATTCCGTGCTTTTAAGGGCGGATCATAAATTTGGTTCAACTATTTGAAAAAATCGATTTGCGGATGTGGGTTATGAGTATTTTATTCGGGGTGGGTGCAGGTTGGTAGGTTTTGCATTGCGGGTACCCGCCGACCCGAAAAGTTTTTGAAAAATAAAAGTAAAAATAAAAGTAAAAACCTTTTAAAAAAATGGTAGTTAAAAGAAATTAATAATATATAAATTTTATTATAAATATATTTTTATATTTTTATATTTTTATAATAATTAAATTAAATAATTATTTTAAAAGTTTATAACCCACAGATAACCCAAAAATTAAATGGGGCGGGTGGCGGTACAAATTATTTGTTTGCGGGTTGTGCGAATCATATTTTTTGACCAAAACAAAATTAAAATCTGCGGGTTGGCGGGTTCGACAGGCAATCCAACCCTAACCGAGTGTATATCGGATCAATTTTTTAAATTGCTATTATTTAATAAAATATATTTTGATTAACATTTACACACAAATATGATTACAAAGAAAAATACAAATATAATCAGAAAGAAAACAAAAATATGAGAATTAAACTAAAACAAAAAAATATACCCGCCATTTAAAGGGCGGGTCAGAATCTAGTCAATACAATTAAGCTTTAATACTATTTAATTAATTTGTTTTTATATTACCAATTAGCTTTAGATAAGGTTAACCCCAAAAAATAGCTTTAGATTCGATAGCATGAGATTGGTATCGAATCTAAAACTATTTTTTGGGGTTAACCTTATCTAAAGCTAATACTATTAAAACACAAATATGACGTTGCTATCGAATCTAAAGATTTTTTGGGGTTAACCTTATCTAAAGCTAATACAATTAAAACACAAATATGACGTATTGATATATGTTGTGTCCAAATTATTTTATAACCACCTTCTAAATATTAATAATAACTGATAGTTATGTGTTTTATACAAATATTGTAACCACCTATTACTAAAAAGTATTTTAACCTCCATTTATCCCAAGATTCTCGGGACCACTCTCCCAAATATATATTACTCGATAGTTTCTGTTGAGTATTTAGATCGGATTAGGTTAGGTTTAGCTTTCCGTTCAATGCGTGATTAGGTTTGTTCGATTCTTTCAGGTTCGAGATCAAAGCGACGAAGAACTAAAGATCGACACAAGATTTGTTCACCCGGTGTTCGCTGATCTACTCACCGGGGAGGGAACGGCATCCCTCAACTGATCACTATCAACTCAAGCTTATACAGAGTACAACAATGGCGAATCAATCGCTTACAACAACGAAAAAATGAAGATAGAGTAGCTCACTTGCCGAATCCTCTATGACGCCGGTAAACCACCGCCGGAATGGTTCGATCTCAACCGTGTACCGCTTTCATGGCTCCGTCGACGTCAACCTCTCGACTTGAGCTAAGTTCTTCCTATCTCTTCTCCGTTCTCTGTATCTCTTGATCTGTGATCTCTCTCGCCGTAGTGACGAAGACAGCTCATGAGTTTGTTATAACAAACTCCTCCCCTCTTGAAACGCACCGTTTCAGTTAGCTGTCATTATTATTCCTGGGCTGAGACTTGGGCTTCCTTGTTTCTCTTGCAGGTTTACACGGAGATGGGCTGCGACATCGAAGCCCACTCGGTGTTTGACTGAACCAAAGTCCACAATCTCCACCTTTCAGACACAACACCGAAGTGCTGTCTCTCTCTCTTCTCGAAACCTAGCCGCTTGTCTCTCTGAGGCGATTCACCGCCTCCTCTCGTCTCCGACGCTTATCGGCGACTCCAGGAGCAACTCTTTTCACTTCTGATGACAGAGAACCTCTACGGATGTAAGGTACTCTCTGTATCCCTCTCTCTTCTCTTTTCTTCTTCTGATTTGCTTCGACTGAAGAAGTAAATCATTCTTGGATCTTTCACTTTCTGACCCTTTTCTTCTCTTCTCCTTGCATATCAAACTGAGCGACGATTCAATCTTTGATCAAATCTATCCGCTAGACTCTGAAGATGAACCGACAAACTGCTGACGACTCTGCATGAACCTGATCTGAGCCGGACTGTTTCAGAATCAACTGTCAGACTTCAAAGCTTCAGACTTTCCGTAACATCGAACCCATATAAGTAACCACTGACTTCTCTTCCTTTCGATGAACACTGAACCTTTCAAGATGAACTGACACTGATGATGAAAACTTCTTACTAACTCTGATCTTCTCTCTGTTTCAGGAACCTTGAAGAGACTCCACCTGAGAAGAAACTCCACCTCGCTTCCTATACTCGGGTAACGATTTCTCTCTTTTTACTTCAAGTTGGTTTGATATCAGTAAGTTTAGTAACAACTCATAAGAATGATAATGTTAACTAACTTCCCTGAATCTTTGTTTTCTTTGCGAGGTAACCAACAACGGAGCCACATCGTTACCCGGAGCCGCTTCCTTCTCAGAACAGATTCACCAGCTCAGAGCAGAGTCTGAACTTCGGACCAGGTAACACTTTAGTTAGGAAATCGGCTGGATTTTTGCTTGTGTGAATCTTGTGTAGGATAATATCACCCTGAGCAACAATATCACGGATGAAGTGATACTTGTTTGCAACATGCTTAGTCCTTTCGTGAAATACTCTGTTTTTAGCTAGAGCTAGGGCACTCTGTGAATCACAATGCATCTTCACACTTCCTGGTTTTAGGCCTAGTTCTTCACATATCCCTTTTAACCAAATAGCTTCTTTGGTTGCTGTGGAGAGTGCCATATACTCTGCCTCAGTAGTCGACAAAGCTACAACTGATTGTAGGTTAGATCTCCACGAAACTGTATTACCCCAAACCTTGAACACATACCCAGTAACTGAACGTCGTCTGTCTAAATCAGCCGAGTATTCTGAATCTGAAAATCCCTCAATAGAACGCACATCACTCTTAACAAACGTTAAACTGGTTTTAGATTCACCCCGTAGAAACTTTAAAATCCACTTCACTGCCAACCAATGCTCCATACTAGGTTTAGACATAAACCTGCTCACAACTCCCACTGCATGTGCTAAGTCTGGTCTTGAGCCAATCATGGCATACATGAGGCTCCCGACTGCACTTGCATAAGAGATTCCTTCCATCTCAGCTGCACCTGCTAACGCCTCTGCCTTGGTTTGACTCTTCAGTTTGAATTGAGGCGCCAATGGAGTTGTGACTGGCTTAGCATCTTGCATCCCGAAACTCTTTAGAACTTTCTCAATGTATGCCTCCTGAGAGAGTACTAAAGTTCCCTTCTTCCTGTCACGAATAATGTCCATTCCAAGAATTCTGGAAGCCCTTCCTAAATCTTTCATTTCGAATTCTCTGCTCAGACTGTCTTTCAATCTTCTGAATCTCAGTCATATCTCCTGAAGCAATTAGCATATCATCCACGTATAGAAGTAGATAGATTTCCTTAGGAGTATCAACACTTCTCATGTAGACACACCAATCATACTCACTCTGTAGAAACTTTTCTTTCTTCATGAAACAGTCAAACCGTAGATTCCACTGTCTAGGAGATTGCTTTAGACCATATAGAGACTTCCTTAGGAGACACACCTTGTTCTCATCCCCGGGTTTCACATAACCTTCAGGTTGATCCATTAGAATCCTTTCGTCTAGGTTCCCGTGAAGAAAAGCAGTCTTGACGTCTAGTTGTTCTAACTCATAGTCTCTGTTCACCACAATTGAAAGCATCAGTCTTATTGAGACGTGCTTGACAACTGGTGAAAACACTTCATTGTAGTAAATGCCTTCCTTCTGTGAATACCCTTTAGCAACTAGTCTTCCCTTGTATCTCATGTCCTTCACACCGGGGATTCCCGGTTTATACTTGAAGAGCCACTTGCAGCCAACGGTCTTCTGACCTTTTGGTCTCTCAATGAGATCCCAAGTGTGATTTCTGTCAAGTGAATCCATCTCTTCGTCTGCAGCATTATCCCAGTGCTTCCAGTCTTTACTCCTCTTTGCTTCTTCGTAAGATTAAGGTTCTTCCCTCTCAATATCATCAGCCACAGTTAGTGCATAGGCAACTAGGTTAGCATCTTCATATCTAGATGGTGGCCTGACATTCTGTCTTCTGACTCGATCTCTCGCAAGCATGTAGTTATCAATAGAGCCTGTAGATTCACTATCCTCAACAAACGTCAACCCTTACGTATCACTTTCACTCTCTGAGTCGCTTGAACTCTCATGAACCTCTGAATCTTGTTGAGACTGCTCTGAGTTTCCAGGATCAGACGTTTCACCATGTTCATAGTTGGGACCACTTGGTCCTCGAATCAGACTTGGACTGAAAGATACCTTTTTATTAGGTTCCTTAGTTTGCTTTCATGAATCCTTTCCACTCTCTGTAACCTTCTTAGCTTGCGTGTCTTTGTAGATCTCATCCTCTCTGAACACAACGTTCCTGCTCGTAGTACACTTTAAGTCCTCTGGAATCCACACTCTGTAACCATTCACACCAAATGGATAACCCACGAAAACTCCTTTAATTGCTCTAGGGCTAGTCTTCTCCTGAGTAACGTGAACATAGGCTGTGCAACCAAACCTTCTCAAGTGTGATAAATCAGGCCTGTTACCTGACCAAACTTCTTCTGGAAGTTTGAAGTCTATGGTTGAATTTGGTGTCCTGTTTATCAGATACACAGCTGTAGAAGTAGCTTCTGCCCAAAACTCCTGTCCCAATCCGGTCTCAGCTAGCATGCTTCTCACTTTATCCATTATGGTGCGGTTCATACGTTCTGAAACCTCATTCTGTTGAGGAGTGTAGTTACACGTTTTATGTCGTTTGATTCCAGACTTTCTGCACAACTCGTCAAACTGCTTATTGCAATACTCCAACCCATTATCAGTGCGAAGGCACTTGATTTTCTTCTCAGTATGACTCTCAACAGCTTCCTTCCATTCCACAAACTTAGAAAATGCTTCGTCTTTAGTTCTTAGGAAGTAGACCCAAACTTTTTTCGAGAAATCATCTTTGAAGCTTATGAAATATTTGCAACTAGCCAGACTTTCTGGAGTTGATGGAGAACCCCATAGATCTTAATGCACATACTCTAGGATGCCTTTAGTAGTATGCTTAGCCTTAGGAAAGCTTTGTTTATGTGATTTACCCAATACACATCCTTCGCAAAACTCTAGCTTTCCCACTTCAGTCTTAGGTATATAACCTTCCTTCACAAGCAACTCCATGTTCTTTGAACTCATGTGTCCTAACCGTGAGTGCCATATAGTAGTCTTAGCTCCAGTAAACTCACTGATATTAGCTTCACCACGTGACACTGTTCCTTGTAGGTAGTACAACCCATTCTCATACTTGCCAGTGATCACCTTCTGTCCATCTTTGTAGAATGTCACAGTGAAATCTCCACCTTGATAGTTACACCCCGATTTCTCTAGCATTCCATAGGAGATTAAGTTCCTGCTCATGTCTGGCATATAGCGAACATCTTTGAGAATAATCACTGCTCCATCTTCATTAGTAATTTTGATTTTACCAATGCCCTTGACTTCGCATTGAGTGTTGTTCGCCATTAGAACTTTGCTCCCATCTCCTTCTTGTAGATCAAATAAGACATCCTTGTTAGGTGTAATGTGAAATGTGCAACCTGAGTCTAGAACCCACTCGTCTCTAGAGTCATGTATGCTTGCTGTGAGCACTAATGGTTGCCTTATCTCAGTTACTGAATTCACTGCTTGTTCACCACCATTTTTGTGTCCTCTGTTTGGACAATCACGCTTCCAGTGACCTTCTTTGCCACATGAGAAACACATGCCTTTCTTAGTCTTATCTGATCTGCCTCTAGACTTAGATCGATCACCTTTGCTTCTAGATCTGTTGTACTTCTTGTTGTTACCATTATCTGATCGCTTAGACGACCTTCCTCTTGACTCAACAGATAGACCTTCTGATGTAGTTTTCTTTTTATTCAGTAGACCTTTCTGTCTGAGTTCAGCTTCTTTTGAATATGCAGATGTAACAACTTCAGAGACAGTGAGAGTGTCTCTGCCAGTGCCGTATTGAAGAGTGTGAACCAGTTGCTCATACG
Organism: Raphanus sativus; assembly: GCF_000801105.2. Lineage (NCBI taxonomy): Eukaryota > Viridiplantae > Streptophyta > Magnoliopsida > Brassicales > Brassicaceae > Raphanus > Raphanus sativus. The sequence goes on from NC_079513.1 coordinate 49,614, forward strand.
CAGCAGGAAGACCAGAGAGCAACTGAATAGCTTGATCTTCGTCTGTAATGGTAACCTTCAAACTCTCTAGATTAGCTATCAGTTTTAGAAACACATCCACATTTTTTTCAATCGACTTATCCTCTTCCATTTTGTAACAGGAGAACTGACGCTTCAGGTAGATCCTGTTTGGAAGAGACTTGAGCTGATACAGCTTCTCCAGGGACTTCCACATGCCAAGAGCAGTCTGCTCGTGCATAATTTTCCTCAAGATTGAATCACTCAAGCAGGTACACAGTAAGCTTCTAACTCGTAGATCTTTATCAGCCTTCTTCTGATCAACTGTAGGTTTCTCACCTTCTTCTTGTTTTTCAGATACTGATGTAACCACGAAGTCGTCTTGTAACACTGCAAGGAGACCTTGAATCTCCAGCTGAGCCATCATCTTGTATTTCCACATACCGAAATCCCCCTTTCCATCAAACTTATCCATCTCGAACTTTCCATGAGTTCTCTCCATCTTGAAACGTAAGGATCTCAGGAGTAACTGCACACAGAAAGCGAATAGCAGCAATCACAACAACACAAGCAGGAGATCTACAAACCTCAGTGATCACAGCAAGTAATCACAGATAAGTAACCTCTCCTTCTCCTTCCTTATCAGATCTGATCTTACTCGTTACCTTAGCACCCAACCTTGGGCTCTGATACCAATTGTTGAGTATTTAGATCGGATTAGGTTATGTTTAGCTTTCCGTTCAATGCGTGATTAGGTTTGTTCGATTCTTTCAGGTTCGAGATCAAAGCGACGAAGAACTAAAGATCGACACAAGATTTGTTCACCCGGTGTTCGCTGATCTACTCACCGGGGAGGGAACAGCATCCCTCAACTGATCACTATCAACTCAAGCTTATACAGAGTACAACAATGGCGAATCAATCGCTTACAACAACGAAAAATGAAGATAGAGTAGCTCACTTGCCGAATCCTCTATGACGCCGGTAAACCACCGCCGGAATGGTTCGATCTCAACCGTGTATCGCTTTCGTGGCTCCGTCGACGTCAACCTCTCGACTTGAGCTAAGTTCTTCCTATCTCTTCTCCGTTCTCTGTATCTCTTGATCTGTGATCTCTCTCGCCGTAGTGACGATGACAGCTCATGAGTTTGTTATAACAAACTCCTCCCCTCTTGAAACGCACCGTTTCAGTTAGCTGTCATTTTTATTCCTGGGCTGAGACTTGGGCTTCCTTGTTTCTCTTGCAGGTTTACACGGAGATAGGCTGCGACATCGAAGCCCACTCGGTGTTTGACTGAACCAAAGTCCACAGTTTCTTATTAATAATAATCATCCATTCTTTTCTGTTTATATTAACACCATCTTATATATGCTGTTTTTTTTTTTTTTTACCAAATCTTATATATGTTGTTAAAGGAAATCGAGCGAATATATGATGATTGAGGATTGTTTAGAGCGGGAACTCTGTTATATTCAATGATTCATCTTCCACCATTCAATTCTTTCTTAAGATATTCATTGTATCTATATAAATGAACAATACACAGTTAGATCTATTTTATTAAAATAAGATCATTATCTACTGATAAATGTTATATTTAAATATTTATTTTCTTTATTTCTTTTTTTTTTTTTTTTGTCAGCAACATTACAGATTCATATTGACTCTGTTAACCAAACTGGGGGATCTGTATCCATATGGACGACATAAGACGGTTGCTTTCTTGCACTGCGTGCAAGACCATCCGCCTTCTTATTCCTTGTCCTGGGTACATGGATAATCTCCGAAGAAGTAAAACTACTCTTCAACATCCTTATATCTTCTAGATAATTTGCAAAGGCTGGCCATTCATCCGGTTCCGAAACCATCTTCATCAACTGCGAACAATCCGTTGCAAAAGTAACATTATACTGTCTTAAATTCCTCATACATTCCATTGACCAGATAAGAGCCTCAATCTCTGAGTGTAGAGAAGATAGTGAAGCTCTTGTGTTCCTTGCTCCCATCAGACCTTCAAAACCTTCCAAGGTACTGTACCATCCCTGACCTGAAAACCTTTCTTTATCCTTCCATGATCCGTCTGAGAAACACCATCTTCCTTGAATATCTGGGACCTGCACATCTGTTGATGTCCTAGACAATTCCAGCTTCTGAGAACTAGACTCTTGTGCTTCTTTCCAGAGCTGAGACTCGGTTTCGGCTAACTTGAGTGTATCTCGAGGATCAATATCCAAATTACTAAAAACTTTATTATTTCGTGCCTTCCAAATATACCATAATATCCATGCAAAATGATGATCATCGATTACTGGGGGAACCCGCCAAAACAAGTAATCCATGTTCGCAAATAATGAAGTGGTGGGGAAAACCATTTGATGTGATGGTATCCTAGAGAGGGCCCATACTTGGGCCGCTGGTGGACATTCAAAAAACACATGATTGATTGATTCTTCATGGTCTCCACATCTACTGCAAATAGTATCTCCGTTAATTCATCTTGCTCTAAGATTCTTCATTACCGGGAGGCATCCTGACAACATTTGCCAAAGAAAATGCTTCATTTTTGGTGGGCAGCGAATTTTCCAACAAAGAGCCTTCAAAAGGTTAATAGATGGTCCTAGCTGCGGTAAGACTCGCTCTCTATCGGGGTACACCCTTTCGATCTGATACCCCAATTTAACTGTATACCTTCCATTATTGGTATAGTGCCAGCCATCTCTGTCCATTAGCATTTATTTTCTTTATTTAAAGTACTATTTATTATTCTCTTTGATTTTATTTAAACACTAACATGTTTCTGTTTTTATCTAACAAAATTAACAGTTAATATATTGTAACTTTTCTCTTTTATTCTATTTTTCTCAGACCCATGCGCCTTATTATCGAGCCAAAATGTAAATAGTAAAACCATTTACTCCCTCCGTTTCAGATTAAGTGTCATTCTAGGAAAAAATTTTTGTTTCAAAATAAGTGTCGTTTTATAATTTTAATGCAAAATTTATTAATAGGATTCTCTAGTTTATTTTTCTATTGGTTGAAAATGTGGTTACGTGTATAGGTAATTGTGTTTTTATCTTGAAAATATATAAAATCACATGTTTTATTAATATGTGTGCATAAGTCTAGAATGACAAATAAAATGAAACAGAGGGAATATTTTCTATAAAACTAATAATTTGTTGAAATTTGTATTTCTATGGGATTTTAAATTGCTATTAATTTATAAAATAATTTTGATTAAGAAAAAAATAAATATAATTACAAAGAAAAACACAAATATGAAATTTTTTTTTTCAAAAAAGATATTAAAACAAAAAATATATCCATCCTTTTTAAGGACGGATCAGAATCTAGTTAATTTTAAACCACACCTCCAAATTTCATCCATTAGCTTTAGGATCCTTAACCCTAACCCTAAGTTTAAAGATAGTTAATCCTAATAGTATAAAAGTATATTTACTCTTTATCAATAAAACTTTTTGTCACTTTTTCTTTGGAGTTTCTTTTTTGTGGAAATCTTTGTTCTAAAAATTTATTTAGGCTTCAATTAGACACCTATCTAGTCGACAAATCGGATATAAGCAAAACGATTTTTAAAAACCAAATTTTGAAGTCACAATCACCCACGGAAAAAAGAAAAACATGAATTTCTGCTGAAGCTATTTAAATCTTCAACTTTTTAAATTTGTTCAATTTAAACCTCAATTTTTGTTGACTAAGCAATCAAAGATACACAAAAGTCAACCGTCTAATCGAATTAACATTAACTTTCCAGGTATCTAAAATAACTTGGTCAACTAATATTGAAAGTTAAACTGGACAATTTAAAAACAGTTGAAGATTAAAAGGAAGTTGGAGGTTATTTTTTTTTTTTTTTTGTGTAAGTTAAGGATTTTTTTGGCTGTTTCTTTTCCAAGAACAGTATAACAACAATTAACTAGTATAGAAAACACATGATATCATATATTATCAAATTGCTTGAAATACAGAACGCAATAAAACACATGAATTGGGAACCGTACGCACAATATTAGCCCACTCCACCTTTCCCCAAACTTCATCATCATTGTTCCTCCTTTCAAAAGCAATTAACGCACACCAAATCTTCTTCTCAGGGTGATGTTTATACTGCTTATACTTGTCCCATATCATCAAGAGTTTCCCACTGTATTTAGCCATTTCAATCTTACCAGAACCACCTCGGCAATGCCTAACCAGTACACTCAAACCGTTGATCGTTCTCCAATCTTTAAGCTTCTCATCATACCACAAAAAACCTTTATTACCATCACAGTACCTTACATAGAGAATTACATTCTCTATCACACAACTACACTCAAACATGTGTGATTGAACTACAACTTCCCATCTACCTTCCTTAGTATCATAAACATCGCACTCAATACTCTTGCTGCTAATAACGTAGATTTTTTTCCCACGCACTTCTATTTTCCTAAGTGGAGAACGGCGTAGCTGGACACCAGGGTCAGGTAAAGATTCCCATGTTTGAGTATTTGTATCGAAAACCTCAGCCCAATTCTTCGATTCATCTTTGCTGCAACCTCCCATTACGTATATTTTCTCATTGAGAACGCCGGCGATGGCATCCTCTCCTCGAGCCACGGTCATGTTTGGGGCTTCACGCCAGTCGCATATCCCTGATTTATAGACGGACAAATTGGAAGCTGGATAACCGTATCGATTGATTGCGTACCATTCTGAACCAACCATGCACATGAACGTTGGTAGACGCTGACAATAAGAAGAGGGTATTTTTACTAACCGAGCATTCGTTCTAGACTTTTCCTTTCTCTCCAAGTCATTGGTTAGGGGTTGGTTAGGTCTTAACCAGAGACTGAACCAGGAGGGACGATGATCCATGGGAAACTGTAGGCAGACATGAAGGATTTTTTCATATGTTTTTTGAAGAAACCTAGTCTTGTAGAGCTCGTGGGATGAGACGAGAGAGCCAAAGGTCTTGCTAACAAGAGAGAGTTTAGGGTAGTACGATGGTGATATCCGGGCTATGCAGTTCAGAACGATGTCGTCTGGAAGAGAAAATAACGAAAGGGATGGATTCAAATTCTTCGACTTTTTCTCTGATGGTTCAGTTTCAGATTTCATAGCGGCAGAGGCTGCAGTTTGTAACAAAATTGTAGGACGTTTCGAAGAATAGCTAGGGTTAATAAAACTTTATATAAATACTAGAATTTTATGCTAAATTTTGTTTTAAAAAAACTGGGAAAACTACCTTTTTGGTTCAAATAATTTAAGTACATGTTTATACAAATAGAAATCCCACAAAAATTTCTTTTATCAGTGTTTTAAATTCTTTTATAAGAAAGTACAAATGATCAAAAATAGAAAAAAACTAGATGTGTTGCCTGCATATGGGGACATAATTTTATTGCGAATATTTATTAGTTTATATTTTCTTAATCTAAAAAACTTCACAATTTACTATTTATATTTTCAAAAATTTTAAATAAACTTTATTTATATATGAAAAATTTTATTATTAAAATATATATATATGCTTATATTGTATTAAAATTTTGAAAATAATAACATATTAGAAATATTTTACAAAATATTTTTTATACAAATATATTTGTTTGATCAATATCTAATAATAATTTTTTATCTTATTTTTTTAATTTTTTATAATAGAAACAATTATTTTAAGATAATAACAGAATATATGAGAATTCTCTTATTTAAAAATAAAAATATTATTAATATAAATTTGTTTTTAATCAATACTATTAAAATAAGATCATGACCAACTGATAATTGTTATGTTCAACTGTTTATTCTTTTTATTTAAAAATAAAGAAAATCGTATAACTTTTTTTTTCCTGGCAATGAAAATTGTTTTCATATTAATACAATTTTATGATCATTTGTAACTTGTTATAACAAAAAAATTAAGCCATTGATCACAAATTTTTCAAATAGATTTTTAACATTTTTGTAATTTAAACTCATTTTAAAAAATTCAAAATATAACATATAAGAAAAAATCTAATTTTGTTATTATATGGTTAATTTTTTTTTTAATTTCTTTTAATAATATAAAATTAAACAAAAATGAGAAAATATGCAAAAAATGTTATCAGATATTTTTTGTTGAAAAAAAAGATTTTAATTTTTATCATATATTTATTATTCATAATCATTAATTCCAGTATATATGTTAATCATATGAGGTAACTTCTTAGCTTTTATTTAAGAAAAGAATACATGCTTCTTATATTTTAGGTTAATATAATATTTTCTAGCAATTGAATTGTGGGCCAACATTTTTTTGAATTTTTTTTAAGCTGCCACGAATGATTAATCGACATCTTAATTAAGTGACAACTCAACAAAGTTCTTTTGTAATTATTACGAACTAAATATTATAACTTTTAAATGTTTTCTATTAATATATAAGGGATTTGCCGTCTAAGCTCTGCCTAAACACTATATTATATATGTTACATAGAATCAGTTGAGGGAATAATGTAAATTCTGTTTAAATATATTATTACAATATATGTGTAACAACCTGTCCCGTGGAACCACCAGCCCATGGACCCAAGCTCACAGCACTGCAGCGCACCGACCCCAACCCCTCCATTATGAGATTTCACTATCTCTATAATTAGGTTGTTGGTGAGACTTGAACCCATGTCCTCACCCTTTAACAGCATTCCACAAGGCAAACTGTCACCAATTGAACTGCAATTGTAACATCCCGAGTTGTGATATGTGAAAAGGCTTAAGAGAATTGATTTGGCTACCTATGTCACTAAAGTTGACTTACCTTTTCCGGAGCACATCCTGAAAGAACTCCAGAGTTAAGCGTGCTTGAGCTGGAGTAGTGGAAGGATGGGTGACTTATCGGGAAGTGATTCGCGATAGCGTGCGAGTGAGGCCAAAGCACGGAGAAAGGTCGGGTGGTGATTGCAGGATCAATAAACAATGATTTCGAGCCTTGAAAAATTAACGACCGACCGTCGGATAGGATGGGGCCCACGGGCTGAGAGAGCGGGCGTGGGTGGCCCATTAGCCGTAGGCGGTCGGGGCGTTACAATATGAAACAATAATAAGCCATGCAAAGTTTAACAAAGACTATATGCATATACCTAAAATATATGCAAAGTTTAACAAAGACTTTTTGAATCCAGAGAGAGACAGATTTGAAAGGAACGTAGCTTGAGATTTGAGCGCACAGAGAGAGACTTTCCAGGGCATATACCCCTATCAACTTGAAATTGCTTGGAACTTCAGAGGCATACATTTGCTCTGTTAATTGGTGCAATTTCATTTCATTTCATTGGAGAGAGCTGATGCCTGAAACTGATGTGTGGTTTACAGTTTAAAAACAAAACAAAAAATGAAACTGTTGTCTGGTTTACAGTTTCAAAACAGAAGTATCACCGTTAATGTTGAACCCATTGTTTTATAAGTTTCTAAGCTACAGTAAAAACATTTAAGTGATTACAAAATTTGCATCTGAGAATTTAGAGATGGGACTGTACTATTACTTTACATAAATTTCCTATTAGCTCTATCTACACAAATTCTCACCACAAAAGCCTGTAAGTTATTATTGTACCAGTTTCTCCCTCCCTTTGCTGCTTCACCATTTTTCGATCACAAACATTGAACCTGCAAAATAGAAAATGTAGAATCAATGTGAGGTAATAATTCACACAAAGCCAACAGTTTATGTCCTGAGGTCTTACATTCTGATTCTCATCTACCATTAGTGATTGCTTTAGATTCTAATCCTAGCTTCTACATGATGATGCTTAAGATTCTGAGCTATGAGAGCACTTTTGAGTGTAGCTTTTAGTATCTGGTCTGGAACTGTCCATGAAATCAACCGTCCACCAGAATCACCACTCAGCAATTGCTTCAGGTCGGCCGTGAGGTGCAGAGCTGTGACCGGTTGCTTATGGCAATCCAACTCCTTGTGTAGAAGCAACTTGTATTCTGGCACAAGATTTGTCCATCCTGTTCTGTTGCTAGTAGCTTTGATCTCAGCACCAACGGGATCAGTGCAATGTACCATCTGCCACACTTTAAGAGACCCGCTTTGATGACCAGTCACATACCAAGTTGTTTCCAGCCAGTCAGAAAACGTTGAGCATGTTAATGACACTATAAAATCGGATGGCAACTGTGATGTGTTAACCACGGCAAGGCAATCGCCGTTGATGCTCCACACCGCGAGTAAAGTTCCAGCAGCAGTTATGATCTCTCCTGAAAGATCATTTATGTAGATTGCGGAAACAGGAACTGGGAAGTCAGGGAGCTGCCTCACAAAATTATATGAACTGAGATCCCATATGATAACTGTACAGTCATCTGAACCGCTCACAATCATCATGTAAGGTTGGCTTACACGCAGACAAGTGACCTTGGCTGTGTGTGCACAAAGGGATTTCTCTAACCGTAAACGCCGTGAGCCACGCGGACCATCCTTGCTGACTCTCCACACAGAGACCAGACCATCGTCTGCTCCAGTGACGACGATGCGCCCATCGTGACTAACACCAGCACACTCGATCTGGTTGCCTTCGTGGAGATTTTCATGGGTGGATAAGAGCTTGTCCTGATCATAGCTCATAAATCTCAAGCTTCTGTCCGGGAAACCCCATCTTATGTATTTCCTATAGCCTCTCGGTTTCAGGAAACAGTTTGAGGCGGCGACAAGCAGCTTGTCATGGAAAGTGATGATCTGATTTATAGATGATGAGCATTTGCGTAATTCGCGAGGAACAAGATGCGTCGAGTGTTTCAGAGGGTGTAGAGGGATTTTTCTGTCTGTCCTTCGTTTAGCATGAGGTTTCTGAAACAGCTGCTTAGGTGTTTGTCCAAAATGATTAATCTGCGCTAGTATAGATGCTTTCATGGCAGGATCCGTAACTGCATCAACATCAACATTCCCCTCATAGGTGTAATGATAGAAAACATTCACAGCTTTCTCTGCAGCCTGAAAATAAACAGCCTCATGATTCAATGTTTCAGGAAGCAACGTTTCTAAGACATGATCCAAAAGGAGAACATGTAATGTACCTTTCCTCTCTGTTTATACCCAAAGATGAGATCTATCCAATGATGGAGATTCTCTGAAACATAATCAGACTCCAACGCTTCTCTGTGCTTGCGGATGAATTCACGAACACTCCCTCTAGCCCAAGGAGGTAAAAAGACATTATCCACCTGAAATTATACAAGGAACTTGCTCATGAACGGAAAAATGGAGAAGTAATAGGTACATATAGAAAAGCACTATTAGGATTACTTAGCCTTACCTTTTCTCCTGACTGTTTTTCACCAAAATCAAGGTTAAATCTATTTTCTAAGAATTCGGGCATGTAGAAGAACTCAGGAATTAGTTCTTTCACATCTGATGTATTTCCTTTCCCAGATGCACTTAGCCAAGTTTCTCTAATACTATTGAAAAGTCGATCAGCATGATCAAAATGACCACCCTGGAGCTTCTGGTTTTCAGCACTGAAAGGTGGGAGGCGAATGAGATAATAGAGAACAATTCCTGCACTTGAATAGTGCGAACCATAATGAAACTTTGGCACTTCTGGATCATCCCAGCTCTCATATCTGAAATTAGAAAGTAAAAAGTAACAAATGTAATTTCGGATAAGATTATGACAGTATAAAGACATAATTAATCAAAAATATCATTAGACATCACAAACCGTTTCCTAAATTCTTCTTCTCCTTCAGGCGTCTGGCAACCCATTGGTTTGTCAAACTTCCGAAAACACATTGGATCTGACAAATCAAGACTCTCGCTGTCATAATCTGCTAGAATCCATGGAAATACCGGATACTGAGTGAGATCACTGTATCCACGTCCGGCTAGGGTGTTGAGATGCATTAGGTATTGAAAATTGCTGATCTCTCCATTTTGCCATCTTTTGGTGAATGACTTTGCCATTAACTTGAAAAGACGACTTCCCTCTTTACTTTCCTGTTTCGCTGATCCTGAAATGGTTGTATCCAGCCTGCAATAAAGGGAAAAAAACGACAAACGAATAAACAAACAGCCTGAAGGCCTTGTGAAGAACTAAGCTACAACTGCTCAGTTCTTGAGCTTAGCTTGATTCACAACTGGAGAAAATAAATTGAGAGAAACAAAATGAGATGACATACATGCGGTTCCTTGGAAGATTCATGGCAATAAGATTTCTAAAGACTTCTTCCCTCTCTTTCTTGTGGAACACAAGGAGATCAGTACATCCATCCATGCTAAATAACTCAACAGCAACTGGACGCAGCTCATAATCACGTTTCAAAATTTCATGAATACTATCCAACTTCCACCTACGCCAAGGATGTGGCAAGTTACCGGTCACGCGCACTTTTTCCTTCCCCCAAGCCCCACCGCCATATGCCCATGCTCTTGCCCCTACAGCTCCGGTTTTCATATTTGTACTCCATTGTGGGCTAGACTTGGACTGGAACTCCAAGCTTTCAGTGACATTCTTTTTCACACCCAAAGCCTGATCGATAATGGATAATTCGTCTTCACTTTCCTTCTCACAGATACAGCCATGATCGTCGATATAAAAACTCTCTATAACATATAGGCATAGTTCTCCTATCAGGAAAATCCCATCATGTTTGTCTAAACCAACAACTCTCTCACAGTTGTATCGGAACCTAATCTTTTCAAGATGTTCCAGATATGGTCTGATCAAATACTCACCATCATCGTTAAGTTCCTTCTCTGATTCTTCCTCCACATCTCTTGTTTCATCCATATTACCAGAAGATGACCCTCTTGGAGATCCAGTCTCTGATTTTTCATATGTGTTTTCGCTGATTAGAACAGATATTGTACCACTAGACTTGCCACTAAAATCGAGAGCGTTCTGAACACTCGTTTCACTTGAACTACTGCCTCCATCGTTATCCCATCCATTTCTAACAGAAGGAATTTCCTTAACATCATCAGCTTCTTCGACAAAGGATTCGCTGTAAAGTTCACTTAGCAGGAAATCTGGCTCACAATCGTTATCAAAAATAACCAACCCATCTTCGTTTTTCGGTTTGGGTAGCTCAATTTCTTCAAGTTCCAACTTCCCTTCTAGTAAGTTACGGATGCCATCCACTTTCAGGCAACATGGTTCAAGCTTTTTCCGCATTCTGTATGGACCTTCGATAGGACAGAGTTGCCATTCAAGATCTTCAGATCCTTGGCAAACACGCAATGGGAATATACCTCGCTCGTGTACAAGCTGTTGGAGATGATTTTGCCACTCACTCTCGGCATGAAGTATCGAACCATATTTGTTTTGCCGGACAATTCTAAGCTCAGTGGACACTGTGTCACGCACTATTTCAAGTGCATGTCTTCGCTCATTTAACTGCTCCCAGCGTTTCATGTCTAACTTCGACATATCTCGTGATTTTCTTCCCATCTCTCTCGTACGACGACCATCCATGCCTTTCATCCTAACATCAGGGAATTTTGCTGAGCCAGCTATGTACTGAGTCCACATAACCGCAGCACCATGATCCAATACTTTCTTTACAGTTTGTTCAGAGCTCTCAAGCCACTTAGAGAATTCTGGAAGATTTCCAGACAGCAATCTATCAAAACCTCCGTGTAGTACATCGAGGGTTTGTCCTCGATGTGGTTTTCTGACAAGCAAATCCTCAAAAGCAGACTTTCTGTGAACCAGCATATGTTTGACAATGTTAGATGCCATGTTTTGCACATTCTTTCTCTGGTCATGGAGTAGAGAGATTAAATTTACACACAGACAGCAATTCAAATCTGTATCAAGATTGCTTGGGCATAATATGATATTCTTGTTTGCAACCAACAACTGAAGAACTGTTGAGATATCAATTCCAGATTCCTCATCTGAGAGTTGCCTCTTGTTAGATTCAACAAGCAAGCCCAGACGTGAAAGCAAGTTCTTCTCTCCAATAGTTATCAAGAACGATGGTAGGAAGCAATATAATATTGCTCTATTTGTGTTCTTCAGGATTGAGTGAACATATGCATCTAGTTTGCTTGGTTGCTCTTCCAATGGATAGCAGACCTTTTCCTGAAGAAGTGAATTCTTCAACCCTACCATCTTTGTTAGCTAATTGCAGGATTGATAACAAGAACTCAAGCGTTCTAAGGACTCCAGTTGATTGAGGAAAAGCGCCCATGTAGACACGATCCACAATCATCCAGCAAAATGCATCCAAGTTTGCAGACCATTTTCTTTTGTCTAGTTTTTTGTCATCCTCTTCATCATCACGCACGAGACGCCTTTCAAGATAGTTCATGACTCTGCTTAGGCATAAGCCTTGGAATACTAGAACACATTCAGGATCCACATATAAAGGAATCATTTCTAAAATGCTTTCCAAAGCCTGTACTGCTTTCATCTGCTCAGTCATTAAGTCGGCACATATCTCTGCCATAAAATCTAGCACCGCACTTGCTCCAGCGGAACACGGCCCACCACCATACCCAGATTCATCAGTTTCGAGGAGAAGTTTTGGACTAATTTTAAACAATGTATGGGCAGCAGATGAATTTTGTGAAACTGACTTGTGATCTGAAGATGCATCAAACTCACTAACTGAGATATGCGATGAAAGCGGAGATGGTGAAGAAGTGAATGGACCTTTGAGACTGATTTTTCAGATACATGGGGAGACTCTAACATCGAGAAGGATTCAGAACTCTGAGAATCTGTTGGCTGAATTTGACTTAATTTACCTCTAAGGTCTCGAAATTCCAGTTCACTGGAAGCTGATACAGGGCTAACATGCTCACCATCTAGTTTCTTGACATACTCACGATCTTGAAATGATTTTTCTGAATCCCCTGACGGTGTTGTATGAATCTTCTCCATCTTATCAGTAACCACATAATCTGAAGGTAAAGGCATGCCTCAGAACTCACACTGACCTGCTCTTGAGGGTAGCTTCCAACACTGATGGAGGTTTTTGTGGACTGGTCCAGATCGTGAGGCAAGTTTGAGAAAACGCCTTGTGTGCTATTATCATCGCCACCACTTAGACTCTGCTCCTCTGCTTTCATTGAGAGCTGTTTGACCATCTGCACAGCATGAGCAGCCCTGCAACACAGCCGAGCTTTTGGTCAAAATTTGCAAAATATCTTGCAAGTCACACTAACTACAACACCAAAAAAAAACTCCTTCATCTGTCATATATCGGGATGGGGAAAACATAACATGAATCCGGAATAACAAATGCGTGTAGACATATAAGTTAAGTACATGGAACTGAATATATATAAGCAATAGGCACGTGATGCAAACCTGACACACGAAAAGTAAAGATCAGCACAATTTTGGAGAAATTCTGCTCTTCTGCAAGCAGCTGAAAATGGAGGGCACATCTTTGCAACATCAACCATGAAACGGATAACAGATGTCGCAGCAGCAGGAGCTGATGCTTCGCCACCCATCAACCGTGCCGCGTATGTTTTATGCATTAAAGCATCCCCTTGAAGCTCCCCTGTCATATCTACATTTCCCTCAACAAGCTTAGCTACAAAGCTAGCGCTCACCTGTGAAAGGTTTCCAGACTGGTGGGCAATCATTGATTGCATGATCAATCTGTCAAATGTAGATTTAGCCATGGCAACCACTGAATCGAACAGATCTAAAAACTTCAACTCTACATGGCTTCCATCATTCGGCACTAGTGCATGAAAGTCTAACATCCGGACCTCAGGTAGTCTTGGATAAACAGGTTTCCCAAATATCAAGCAGAACAAAATGTAATATATGTCTGGGGAATCATAAAAGCTTTGAAGTACCCGTGTCAGCCCCTGATAACCTCCATTTGTAGAAAATTTAAGAGAAAAGTTTGGGGAAGAAGCCAGGCAAACACCGAGAAGAGTCATGATCCATCTCATACTAGTAGGATGCACAGCTTCATCAAGGAAGTACGTTATTAATTTTGATGATACCATCTTATGCCACTGCTCCAGCAGTTCTTCTGCTTTTATAGTTACCTGGAGGTCAATAAGCATTTCCAAAAGCAAGTTTCTCACAATTACATGCTTTTCCCATTGACTCTCGCCTTGGTGAGTTTCGAGACTTTATTTCAGGTGGATTAAATGTCATAATCACAAACCTAATAACATTTTCAAGCTCAGAAGTAAGGAACCCATCTTCTAAGATGCATCCAAGAAGAACAACTAGTTTTTCTAGGACAAGAACTTCCACATCCCCTCGTTGAAGTGTTACTAACAAGTGTTCTACCAGGTTGATTCGGCGCAGGATTGTAAGATTGTGACTCCTGTACCAAAGCATTGAGACCAGATTCTCCAGGAAACCAAGTAAAGCGATCTGGATGGAAACAGGGGCTGTCACCCAGAGAGTCCAGTCCAGGAGGACATGTTCCACCATATCTGCATTGGATAAGACAATGCAATTTGAAGTTTCAACAGGAATATCTCCAATTTCTAGCTCAGATAACTGACTAAAAGAATCTTTGGGCGCTGAAAAATCATCCATATATCCATGAGATCCAACTGAAGAAGTTTCAGATTGAAACTTTGACAGACTAATATCCTCATAATTGTTTTCGGGCATATTCTTAGTAGGTGACATACTAATGGTAGTCTGTCCCCTCTCCAACTTCTTTGGCTCTGAAAAGAACGCTTCGCATGCAGAAATCTGGAAAAACATCTCCAAACATTGCATGTCAAAAAGGGCCATCTTGGGACGTAAAAACAGAGCTAGTAAATGATAGCCCTTGTATGTTTCCATATCCTTTACATTCTGAGAATTCTGATGAAGGGCACATGCAAGCAATGAAAGAGCCATATGTAACATATCCCTAGATTCAGCAGCCTCAACAAGTGCAATTACAACAGCCATTCCTCCCACATGGCGGATAGTATTGCCAATCACATTTTGTCTGCAGATAGTCGCATTTCCCACCAGGCGCCCGAAACGTGGTATTCCTAAATAATTGAGAAACGTAGAATGAAGTAAAACCACAACTAAAATGGACGAAAATTTAAAATATGAACTAAAATTATATGGGCTCATTGGATACCTCCAATAGGAGAAGCAGCCGCGGACAATGGGTCAACCAGATTGAGGAGGGTAAAATTTCCAGCCGCGTGCATGAACTCTGAGCATGTTCCATCAAATGCAAAAATAAGTTTCTTACCAGCTAACTGATAGGAAAGATTTCCTAACCTCTCGAGATCCCATACAATCCCACTACCATCTGCCTTAGAATCCCCTTGTCTATTACTTTCCTCAAATTTTTGGCTATTGGACGATGACAGTATGTCAGTGTTTAACGAGTCAAAGGATAGCCATGCTGCCCCCACCACAAGCCTGATTAGGCACGAAACGTAAGAGGTATGCATCCTGAAAAAGACCTTTATACCCTCTACCAAGAATATACATGAAACCAATGCAGCCTGATGTAAGCACCTCCTCGAAAAGATAACATGAGCGTATTTTCCATGTCAAATCGCTTACCCTGGCAGACGTAGCTGGAGTTCCAATTGTTACTTGCAATGATTTTCCAACAGGTGAAGGAGAATAACCCAATTTACCCATGTGCCTTAGTTTTCCGTCAATGTAAACATATGCGATGCTAGCTTGGAAGAGTCCGGCAAGAGCATTAGGCTTACTATGGACAACAGCAAGGTGATGCCACTTGCCCTCCTCAGTTTCTAATCCAGAAAATGACAAAGAATTTGAATTGCTAGTGGCAAGGGTCAGAATATCATCCTCTTGAAATAAAGTTCCGCGTAGAGTGGACTTTCGTTACTTGCACCAATAGAAAATATCCGGAAAACATTTTGTTCACTTTGCTGCCCACTCAGAACCTGCGTCTTTGATGAACCACCAGCTTCATACTCTCCTGCTACTTTTCCTTGGGTTGCAAAAAGTTTCGAGACTGGAACCAACAAACAAATGAATAACCAGCAGCAGGAGGCCAAGATCTTTCTCCCAGGGACACTTGAACAGAAGCATGTCCAGTTTTTTTCATGTCCATCTCTACAAATGGAGCCAGGGAACCATGTTCCATTCCTGTGTCTTCCATGAGAATTAGCTTTTCCCATCATACCAACTATCGCCTGACCTGAATTCTTAACCCTTCATTTGCAGACCATATCTACAAAGAATTTTGAGTTCAGAAGGGGACAATCTGCACCAAAATAACACCGTATCTTGAGTAAGATCAGCCTAGAAAGAAATTAGTCACATTAAGACTATGTATTAGATTTTTAGCTATGTTAAACTACCTGTACGCCCCAAGAACTTCAACAATCTTTAAGACATGAGAAAGAAATGGAGATGAACTCGGAAGAAATGGGTGGATAATCTCCAGCAGAAGTTCGACGCAACCTGCTCCAATAATAATTCATATCACAGGTAAAGACGACCAGAGTGCACAGCAAGATTTAAGAGTTGACTTAGCTAATTACAATATAAGCTGAACTCTAAGACATAAGACCTTACCAGCTGACGTGAGAATTTCCTGGTTGAATGGGGTGGCACGTGCAAGCCTTTCCAAAAGAGTCAGAAGTTCCAACTGGATTTTTGCACTAAAAAGCAACAGTGAACGGATCAGAAACTCTGATAGCACCTGCTTATATATCCTCTGCTTGTCAGGATTAAATTGCCCAGATGGGGTTTTTACAAGAAAGCTTGACTTTTCACTTTCTGCCATCTCAGCTGAGGCCAAAGATTCTGATGTCAGAAAAGGTGGAAGCAAAACTTCAAGTTGCGAGTTCTAACAACAGTTGTATCACCTGTCTTTCCAGATCAACACACATCAAAACCTGACTCCACCAAAATATCATAAAATGTCTGAGATATAATGACACTGTGCAGTTTCACCCTATTAAACAGCATTCTCACACACTGCAGATGTCATGAGGCGCAATACATGTTTGAACAATTTGATGTGAACATCAAATGAGAGTCATCCCTGCATTCTACTTCCGGGAACGTATCAAGAGTGGTCAGTAGAAGAGAAACCAGTGGCTTCACCAAACACTCTTTGAGCAGAGCCATTAACCCCAAGAATACGCCACAGAGCACCCATGGTATCACATATGGCTTCATGATGAAGATTGTATGATGACCAGAGATTCCAGTGACCACTCCACTCTTCAACACATCGATAACAGTTTGTAACTCTTCATGGTGGACCTGATTGGATGGTAAGATACGAGTTACTCTTACAAGACACTAGAGGATTTCTAATACCTAAACACAGAAACCTCACTGGTGGTGGCATAATCTAAAGAAAAAAACGCCTAGCCAAGCTAATGTAATTAATTTGAGTTAATTCATCAGATAAACAAGAAGACATACAGTAGAACAGAGAGAATCAAGATACGTATTATGTAATGTAAACTTACCTGATGTATGTCTTCCGCGTGATTAAGCATGACAAAACTCGCAAAACGCCAGTACGATGGTCATCAGAGAGCAGCAGGAAGAAAAATAACGGTCACACCATTGGCAGAACCAAAAGCTTCCTGATTAGCTTCAGATTTCTTTAGTAAAGAGGTCATACACTCCCAACAACGGTATAGTTCTTTTCAACTTCAAAGATAGTGAGGACATTCCCTGAACCCAGATCCATCAGCTTTGGTGATGAAATGATGGCATCCTTACTATCTAGGTGTGTTGAAGCTAGGTGAACTAGGTATCCGATTCAAATGATTGGAAACACCACTAAATTGATCTGGACCCATGAGAAGTTTGTGCTGTCTCAGATCATCTTGTAAGACTTCCAAAACACCAATTTCACCTAGGACTTTCTTGTACTGTACATCAAAAGATGTCAGCTTTACAAAGAAAGAAAGTAGTATGGTATGCTTCAACTCAGAATTGATTGGCTGTTGAAGCAAGAACAGAGTGACAACAGCTCTTGCTCTGGAACACAGTTTACAACTGTGACAGCATATTCAAGAATTTTGAGGATTATCTCTTGCTGTGAGGAAGGAAAATCACCCATATTCAGCACGAGAAGTGGAACAGTCCTTAGTTCTTGGCACATTCTATAGTTTTCCATATGGCTTGAGAATCTTTTTAAACATTCGTTCAACACTTCAGCCTGAAGATCTTGTTCTCTGCTTTCAGAAGAAGATATCTTGCAACATTTGGACAGCTTCAAGGTTCTTTTACTTTACCACTTCCTTGTTCCCATGTCTCTATATACAGATTGCTATCAGACGGTGTTTGACTTCTTGGTTTGTTTGAGGTAGTTGTGAGGTACTTCCTCCAGATAACTCAACGGGACCAGTCTGCGCCAAGGTGACAAGAACATCAAGCAATCTTGATAGTGAAGGGGAGAAACTTTGTGATCCAAACTCATCATTCTGCCTACTATTCATTGAATGGGGTGACTGTATTTCAGAGTCATCCGAACCACTATTGTGGTGTTGAGATAAATTACTAGAGGCAGCAAACTATATCTTTTGGCATGGAAGACAGAACCAGGGCAAACTGTACAAGAAAATGGTAACCATGTGCATTTCGTATGTCCTCCTTTAGCCTGACCCCACCAGTTTTCTACATATTCAAAATTGAAAAAGATCAGCAACCATACACCGAGCCTTTGTAGAAATCCATAAGTAAGAAGGTGGCTGCCAAATGTTTATACTATCAAGCTAAATTTTCCACAGGCATTGACATATTTTGAGTTCTTCTGTATTTCTCTAAGCCAAAATTACCAGGTCTGTACGACAGTTCCACACATTCAAGTAACAAATCCACAATGCCCATTGTATAGGCTGAGTCCCCACAATCTGGATCAAAATCTTTGATAGCCATTAGGAGAACCTTTACCTGCAGGAGAATCCAGCCAAAGAATTAGTTCTGAAGACGTAAAACATAGCAAGCAACCAGACCACTAACTTGTGCCAAGAAAAATAAATCAGGAAAGCAACGTTTCATATGCACACATTTTCACACTAAACAGAATCCAAAAAGTTATACTTAGTTACAAGATCTTTCAGTGGCATATTTTACTGATTAGCTATCTTCCATCTTAAGTTCACAAAAAAACAAGGACAGCATTCATACAAAAGCCTTAGTTAAGAAAGGGCATACTGTGGAATGGTTTGAAATAACTATAAGCATCACAAAGAGACCCTATAAACACATTTGCAGCTACTATATGGCACTGCCAGTATTGCAAACTAAAGTATTTGCACAAAACCAGTAGTACTTATCATTAGCTTGAGTCTCATGCCTACTAGTAAAATTCACTAAATTCTCCTGATAAACAATCCTTATAACAGAGAACCTCAGATGTAGTGAAGATAAGCTCGATATGATTGACCTATGCTCAGGGTCACAGCTTACGATACTTGATACAAGAATCGGTATACCACAGAGAAGCTATCTACAGAATCCACTGGCATACCAGATAATGTTTACGTATGTAGCTTGCTGTGCTCCCATTGTCATTGACAAGAAGCTGGCCAAGATCTGAAGAAGACACGAAAGGGAATCATAAATGAAGGACTTTCAGAATCACAACATCCTCTCAAGATTCAACGATCTATGCTACAGCGTAGTTCGCAGCTGTTTCTGCTTGAAAAAACATTGCTTGATTTTTAGAACAGGGAAGCAACAAATTACCTGCATTGCATGTCTTTGAAGCTGTATGTTACGGTATGAAACTAACACTTCTTTGTATTGAGAGAAAGCCACGACAGAACCACTGGAAACTATTTTGAAAAGTAACTGAAGGGAGTCATCTTCCATCAAACTCTGTGCAGCATAAGGATGATTGCTTGCCAGTGCTTTCATGATATGGATAACGCTTTCCTCCAACTGCAAGAATGAGGAGGATACGTTAAAGTCTCAAAGATAAGGCATTGCAGCGTACACACTTATAATGTAGAAAATATGTCAGACTTGTTGCTGAAAAAGACAATTGAAATAGAACCTCAAAGTGTCTAGCAAAAAGAGTACTTCATCTGCCATATTTACCTTTTCTTCCAAATTAACAGATTTTTCACCTTCACTGGCTACACTATATGTTAGAAGCGCATTGAGAGTGTGTATCAGACAACCCAATATCCAGAATCCAGTAGAGACTGTTTGTCAATGTGCTAAAAAGAAAAAAACATGAAAGGTTGAGTATATAAACAATACAGTCTATAGCGTACAAACCATAAAAGAGCCTGCACCCTAATATATTTTCCACGGCCTCCAAAATTGGTGAGAGTAACTACCAGCTAGCTATCAGATATTGAAACCTGGGTAAGGGTTACTTAAAACTCATAGTCGAGGGTTGTAAGTCATTCGATTCAGAAAAAATACGGGAAGACAAGTAAAGGTAAAAAAGGTACCCCAGATACAAGGACTTCAACAGCAGTTAAAAGGTTTTCACCCGTGACATATACCTTCCTGAAGGAAAAAGCAAAATCATGGATTAACATAGAAGAGAAGGTAACATGTCCTGATTCACTAATACTCACAAGGAGAGGCAAACCTCGGTGACTTGAGAAAAAAACTCTATTACTTTCTCTACATCCAGTGACCTTGTCTTGCTGCTAATCTTTAACTTTTCAATATCTGTCACAAATGCTCTCCCAATGACAAAGGAGAATACATGTGTTTCTACTAACCTGCAATTGAAAATAAAATTCTCTATATGGGCAATATTCTTATATCTGATATCTGTGCAGGAATTATAGAAGAAGAAAACACACACTCAAGACATGGAATGTATGATCCCTTAATAGTTGAATGCAAAACTTCTCTTGAAAAAGAAACAAACTAGCTCAAAATGAATCCATAGAGATAGAAAGGCTTACATGGTAACTAACTGATCTATGTGTGGCATGCTGCGTGGGCTAGTGTTACAAAACGTATTCACAGTCATATTCAAGGCGGCTTCTTTCTCCTGCGATGACATATACGAATGATTAACAGTCTTGATTTGCCATTTTTGTTTTGTTTTTTTTTAAATCTGAAGACACTAAACTAACCTGTTCAGAGGTGGATGAAGAGAAGTCTTCCCAGTGTCTCCTAAACTCCACCTCCAAGTTATATTTCTCTCGACTATTAAAAAAAAGGAGACTCTCATTGATTGCTTATGCCAACAACATTGATTCATTTCATAATACTAAAGAGGACCAGCTTCTACCTTGTGGAGATAATAAACTGAGGTCATGCTGAGGAGAGGCGGCGTGGCTAGAGGACGTGAAAGGTGAGGGTGGAGACGGCGGAAGAACGAGGTCACGGGAAGAAGAAGCGTCGCCGGCGGCGGTTGCGTCAGCGAATCCGACCTTATCCTTGAAGTCCTTGAGCAATGTTCCCCCAGTTCATATCGTTTCGATTCCGGTTACTCTCATCCGGTAGCCTTCAACCCGACCTTAGATCCGATTCGCGGATCCCGTTTCTAGCGATTCTTCGATTAACGAACCTAGACATCGGAACTCGTTAGGGTTTCGTGGAATCGGAGATCCAAATTGCGATTATCGATTCAAACAGCAACGGTTCGAAATTGATTTATATTTCTCCCTTTCTCGTTGATGATAATTGGAACAGATCTTGAGAGGTGACACGAAAAATCGAGATTTATTGTATAATAAATCTAATGAAGAAGGAAAAGAAAAAAAACTATTTCATTGATCGATTACGAACAGTTTTTTCTGCAAATTTGTGTGTGGTTTTTTTTTTGCAGCTGTTTCTTCTCATCGTCTTCATTTCTCCGCGCCTTGTTTTATCGCTTCAAACAAAGTCAAAGTCTTTCTCACTTCTCCCTCACTCACGCTATTGTCATTACTTTGTTTCCCTAAAAATAGAATATTTCACAAGTTTTTTGGCAACAATTTCATTTTATTCAACCCTTCAAAACCAGTACAATGGATCATACAGAAAACCAAGTGATTACATATTGTTGTTTAAATAATCTAGCTCTCTTTGCTAATAAAATGAAATAACGATAA
>NC_079513.1:71663-73576 GCF_000801105.2 Raphanus sativus
AACCTCGATTGCAAAACTCCGAAAGCACGTCCGACATCTTTTTTAATAGGCTTTTTTTAATAGTTTTTTGGTGGGCCTGTGAATAGTGATGAACCTATATTTATTTTGCTCTTCCATCAGTGAACCCGAATATGAGGTTCATAAGAATAAAATAATACTTTTTTAAAAAAAAAATTTTAAAATTTTTTTATTTAATACAATGAAAATTCAATAACATACAAAGATTATTCATCTAGATTACCAATTTTTTGCCATATATTTTCAACTAAATCGGCTTTCAAACGATCATGTTTCTGTTGATCCCGAATTTGAGCTTGAATGCCATACCTATTAACGAAGTTGGAAGGGGAGTCCGTAGGTTGCGAGATTTCCACCTGTGAACTTCTGCTTGACTCTCCCGACTCGAACTCAGATGTATCAGACATCCCCTTCTTATTAATCAAGAAACATTTTTAAAGAATAACCTTTAGTTTGTAAGTTATTTACGGGTGTGCCATGCTGACGTGTCGTCACCATATTCATTCTCAGCCCATTTGTATATTTACCCTCAACTCACTAAAATAATTACAAATGTCTGCCATTGTCATATAATATAGTTGCATCGTCTAACATTAATATACTTCATCGATTTATTTGGCATTCAATTTCCGAATCATCCGTTTATAGCAACGTTCATATAATTGCGTGTATGACTTAAATGTTTGAATTTAATGTGTTTTGTTTCATCTGTTTATATATGGGAAACGAATTTTATGGACTTTAACTTGGTGTCAAATTTGGTGAGTACTATGATTGGCAATTTATGATCCTTCCATAATGATTAGGCAATTTATTATCCTTCCATATATAATGGTATCGGTCATTCCGAATAGTATGAATATTTTAGAGCAAATGTAAGTGGCATTATACAATCTTTTCATTACATGTTGCTTTTTTACATTTTGTTTATTATATTGTTTGAACAATTATATTGCAAAACAATCTTGAAGTAAATCGATAAAATTAAGTAACATGTAAGTCTCTTATTTTGTCATCCATATAAATTTTGAACAATTATATATTTTCTCATCCATATAAATTTGATACACAATAGTATTATGCATATATGGCAAAAACTGATTTATAGAAAGATCATTAATATATTGATTCGATGTGGTAACAATTCCCTTTTACGTTTAATCTTTAATTTAAAAAAGGATTTTAACCGATTTAGTTTCCATAACATTTATTTCGAAAACGATTCCAAACCGATTTAGTATTGTGAAAAGACACAACCCTTGGAGAGTCTTCCCTTTACATTATAAATAAGACCAATACGCATCTCATTTCATCCCACCTTTCTCATTACAATTTCTAACCTCCCTTCTAAAACATTTTTGTCTCTTCAAATTTCGGTTAGTAATTTTTTTTTCTCGATTTAGGTTAGTAAATCATCACGGGTTAGGTTAGTAACATTTTTGTCTTTCTATAAATCAGTTAATTGTAATCTATCAACTCTCTTCTTCCACATTTTTGTTGTCTTTTTGGTTTCTTAAATTTGATAGACAACGAATCGTGATCTTTGGCAAGTTAGAATAGTTTTGATTAGTAACTATACTTCATGCAAAAGTATTGTTGATTATTTTGTGATCTCTTATTTGTAGTGATTAGTTTTCTATTATATACCGAAGCGTATGTGATAGAAAGATCTGGGGTGTGAAATAGTGATTGTGGTTATTTCCCGGTTACTATAGAAATTTCCCTTTTATTATGTTTTTTTTTACTAACAAAATATTTGTACCATTGCATGCATGCGGAGAGATATCGTCTTGGATTTTAACAAGAATATTTGCCGTATAAATATTTGCTTTCACTTCAAATTTTTTTTTGTTCTAATGATAATATCTATATATATATATATATTTAAATTAATA
>NC_079513.1:73676-86470 GCF_000801105.2 Raphanus sativus
GTATAATAATATTTCATAACTAATTTCGAAATTAGTGAAAATATTTTAATATAATGTTTGAAAATTATTAAGATCTTGTTAAAATCTTTTAAAAAGATTTGTTAGAATTTTTAAAATATATATTTATATTTACAATAAAAAGATATCAAAAGATATTATGATTAAAGTAGTTAAAATATTCTATATATTATTAGTCTTAATGAAATACATTTAATAAAAATTAAAAGATGATCTAAATTAAAAAATCACACATGAAGAAATCATGACTTCTGTTTTAATATATAAGATGGCTTTATGTGAAGTAAAATAGTCTAATATAAAATGTATTAAGAACTATATATATAAACTATAGTCATTTTATTTAATCATATATTATAAATACAAACTAACACAAAATGCTTAATACATCATCTACAACACCACTCTGTCAATTAAAATCTAAAAGCCTTTTGGTAAGTCTGATCCTAATCCTATTTATTTTCTTGAACACTATTTGACTCATAATAAATGTGAAATGCAGTCATGTTAATTTTAACTTTAGGTATAACGAACATTTTCTATCACAACCATCAAAACGGGGGAAACTACCTTTTTGGTTCAAATTTTGTTTATGATACCAACGAAGGTAGATGGGAAGTTATGAGAATGTAAGGTACTATTATTGTACTGATGGTTGTTTGTGTTATAACAACGAGAAGAATGGTTGGAGTCGGAGAAGGTCAACGGTTTGCCTGTACTAGAGAGGCATTGCCGAGATGCTGGTGGTGAGGCCGGTTGAAATGGCTAATTACGGTGGGAAACTCTTAATGATCTGGGACACGTTTGGTGTGCATGAGACAAACATTTGGTGTGCTTTGGTTGCGTTTGAGAGGCGGAATGGTGATGAAGTTTGGGGTAAGGTTAAGTGGGCTAATAGTGTGCTTACGTTTTCCAATTCATGTGTGTTTATTGCGTCATGTAATACAATCAGTTTGATTAACTATATATGATCATGTATTTTTTCTTAGTTAACCATGTTATTATACTCTTCTTGATATCAGTCAGTTGTTTGTTATATAATACCAACTAGGATAGGATAAGATCTACGCCTTGGGTAAGATGAAGTTGTTATTTTCATTATGTTTTAGAGAATGGAACAATAGTTCGGTTTCATTTGATTAGGGGCGTTCAATCCAGATATCGGTTTGATTTCGGTTCAATTTGTTTTTTTTCGGTATTTCGGTTAGTAAAATATAACTACTATTATAAATCCATATTTACTTCGGTTCGATTCGGTTTATATACCGTCGATTTGCGGTTTATTCCGTTTATACCAAAAATATAATTATTTAGTTTGAGATCATATTATATATTATACGAATTTTAGAGTCATTTTGTCAAAAAGTCATTTATTAAAAAAATATTATAAATTTAAATAAAAGAATAAAAAGAAAAACGCTTCTATCATCTAATAAAATAATCAAATCTAGAATTAATACCAAAACTCTACACTTTTAAAATAAAATAAAAAACAAAACATAAGCACGAAATAAAAGTTTTTATATTCTTCCATATCTAGTGTTCATTAAATTCATATGTCTTCGATTGAACACAACTTTGTTTGTTTAAAGATAAAAAAAGTTGTAAATAATTTCAACTAATTGTTGTCCATCAAATTTATAATTTTTACTTCAATTTAGTTAATGTTAAAATAAAGCCAAAAAATAAAAAAAAAGACTAAGAAAATAAGAAGTCTCAATTATAGTGAATTGTTACTTAATTATAGTTCAAGTGATTTACAAATAATAATTATAGTTCAACTTATATAACAAATAGATATTCATGCGTTGTTATAAATATATACATATTTACATGTTTCTACTTTTGATCGGTTTTGTTCGGTTTAATCGGTTATAAACCAAACCATATCTAAATCCTACGATTTTATAGTATGGTAGATACCAAAACAAAATCATATATCTATTTCTTTTTGGTTCCGTTCGGTACTATTCGGTTTTAGCATATTGAAAAGCCTTAATTTGAATATTAGTTGGTTTTGGATTGTTTTTTATCATGTCTTAATATCCTATTGTTGAATTAGATTTTAAATTCATATTTTTTGAAACTTACATGTGAGTTTTATATTAAAAAACAAAACATAAAATACATAGTGTGAATACATTTATGTAGAGTGTGAAAATATTTATGTAGAGTGTAAATGCTCATTATCAAATCATTGTGAGACTGACACGTGTCCATATAGTGTGAATATATTTCTTAGAATGTTTCTCCTTTGATATATAGGAGATGTTTACAAAATCGCTCGATAAGCCATTTATAAGACGGATTGTTTAAAAATATCACTTCCTTTGTAACCTATATACTAGATGATAATCCGTGTCCTGCACGGAGTAAGTTTTTTAAAAAATATATTGTAGTTGAATATTATAAATGAAGTATACATTTTGTTATCAATATTTTTTACATTTGATTAAAGATGGTCATTCGAATACCATTTGGTTTGATTCGGATCCTTACAGGTTTGGTTTGGGTTTGGACTCGAATAACATATTTTTTTTTCAAGAATTAAAGTTCATTTATACTTTAAATTTTTCAAAATCTAGAAATAAAAATAATATATAACATATAAATTTGAATAATTTATGCCGAAATACTTAAACTTAACATAAAAATTGGTTTAGCTTAAATATTTGGATAAACAATCAGTAGATATTTATGTATTTTAAGTATCGTTTAGTTAGTTTAAACATGTACTTTTATATTTCTAAATATTTTAGACAACTTTAAAACGTCTTGTATATTTTTATATTATTTGAGATATTAAATTTAAAAATAATTAATATATTTAAGTATATAAATTTGGTTTGGATATATTCGAATACCTAAAATATTTTGGTGTGAATCGGTTTCTGTCCCGGTTCTTTAGATACCAAAATGTTGAACCTATTCGGATATCTAACCAATTTTGGTTAAATTTCAGTACTATTCTTTGGAACGGCTTTGGTTCGGTTTTTTGGATTCAGATTTTTTGCCCAATCCTATATTTTTAATTGTGACAAAGTTTTAAACAAAAATGATGATGGTTCATATTGATTTTGGGTATGCAGTATTTTTTTAAACCAAAACACGTTTTACTATGTACGTGAACCATTTAGTTAGTCATTAAAAATTGTTCTATCCCATTTAAGAAAAATAATGGGCTGAACCCAAAAAACCGTTATCATTTCAGATTGTTAATCGACAATTCTAAATATTCTGTGTCGGTGTTGTGATGAATAGAAAAGGGGTTAGAGTTAGGAAAGAAAATTTGTTGTGCAATCCATGTTCTCGTTAGGTGATTTCAATAACTTCTAAATAAATATTAGTTTGTCGATCTCTTGTAAGATTTTCGAACAATATTAACTAATAAAATCTTACACTTGCTAGAGTAATCAATTGTTTATCAATTAATATATAGGAGATTAGTGTAATCACATAAATCAAAACAATACCTCTTGTTTATTTACAATATATTTATGGTAAATAATTAAAAATAATTATTTAATTTATTTATATGGTATATAATTATATTTCAAAGTTATTGACATAAATATATAGTATATTTTAATATAAATATTTATTATTGAGACTTCCTACTCATATGGTTTTATTTACATTTGTATATTTGATGTAACAAAAAAATTTAAACCATTAATCTCAAAATTTTCGATGTGGTAGTTTTCCGATGCAAATTTCAAAATTAAAATACTAAGGTCTCAATACTCTTTCAAATGCATTTTTCAAAATTAACATGTTTATGTATTTTTAAATGGTACATTTTTAATTGTTTATATATATATTTAATATGAATATCTATTAAATAAAATTTCATATTAATACAATTTTATGATCATTTGTAACTTGTTATAACAAAAAAATTAAGCCATTGATCACAAAATTTTCAAATAGATTTTTAACATTTTTGTAGTTTAATGTCTTTTAAAAAATTCAAAATATAAAATATAAGAAAAAATCTAATTTTGTATTATATGGTTAATTTATTTTTTAATTTCTTTTAATAATATAAAATTAAACAAAAATGAGAAAGTATGCAAAAAATGTTATCAGATATTCTTTTGTTGAAAAAAAAGATTTTAATTTTTATCAAATCTTTATTATTCATAATCATTGATTCCAGTATATATGTTAATCATATTAGGTAACTCCTTAGCTTTTATTTAAGGAAATAATATACACTTCTTATATTTTAGGTTAATATAATATTTTCTAGCAATTGGATTGCGGGCCAACATTTTTTTGAATTTATTTTTAAGCTGCCACGAAAGATTAATCGACATCTTAATTAAGTGACAACTCAACAAAGTTCTTTTGTAATTATTACAATATATAAGGGATTTTAAATGTTTTAAATGTTTAAGAGATTTGCCGTCTAAGAGCATCTCTAATGTAAAACTCCATATTTTACTTTAAAATGGAGTAAAAGTGAATATGGAGTAAAAATGCTCAAATCCTACTCTATTTTCCACTCTATAATGGAGTAGTGAACAAAAAAAAAATAGATTACTCCATTTATGGAGTAAATTTTATTATGGAGTGGAATATGGAGTTGGGTTGAAGTATTTCTTACTTCATATTCACTTTTACTCCATTTTGGAGGAAAAAATGATGTTGGGTTGGAGATGCCCTAATCTCTGACTAAACACTATATTATATATGTTACATAGAATCAGTGGAGGGAATAATGTAAATTCTGTTAAAATATATTATTACAATGTATGAAACAATAATAAGCCATGCAAAGTTTAACAAAGACTATGCATATACCTAAAATATATGCAAAGTTTAACAAAGACTTTTTGAATCCAGAGAGAGAGAGAGATTTGAAAGGAACGTAGCTTGAGATTTGAGCGCACAGAGAGAGACTTTCCAGGGCATATACCCCTATCAACTTGAAATTGCTTGGAACTTCAGAGGCATACATTTGCTCTGTTAATTGGTGCAATTTCATTTCATTGGAAAGAGCTGATGCCTGAAACTGATGTGTGGTTTACAGTTTAAAAACAAAACAAAAAATGAAACTGTTGTCTGGTTTACAGTTTCAAAACAGAAGTATCACCGTTAATGTTGAACCCATTGTTTTATAAGTTTCTAAGCTACAGTAAAAACATTTAAATGATTACAAAATTTGCATCTGAGAATTTAGAGATGGGACTGTACTATTACTTTACATAAATTTCCTATTAGCTCTATCTACACAAATTCTCAACACAAAAGCCTGTAAGTTATTATTGTACCAGTTTCTCCCTCCCTTTGCTGCTTCACCATTTTTCGATCAAATACATTGAACCTGCAAAATAGAAAATGTAGAATCAATGTGAGGTAATAATTCACACAAAGCCAACAGTTTATGTCCTGAGGTCTTACATTCTGATTCTCATCTACCATTAGTGATTGCTTTAGATTCTAATCCTAGCTTCTACATGATGATGCTTAAGATTCTGAGCTATGAGAGCACTTTTGAGTGTAGCTTTTAGTATCTGGTCTGGAACTGTCCATGAAATCAACCGTCCACCAGAATCACCACTCAGCAATTGCTTCAGGTCGGCCGTGAGGTGCAGAGCTGTGACCGGTTGCTTATGGCAATCCAATTCCTTGTGTAGAAGCAACTTGTATTCCGGCACAAGATTTGTCCATCCTGTTCTGTTGCTAGCAGCTTTGATCTCAGCACCAACGGGATCAGTGCAATGTACCATCTGCCACACTTTAAGAGACCCGCTTTGATGACCAGTCACATACCAAGTTGTTTCCAGCCAGTCAGAAAACGTCGAGCATGTTAATGACACTATAAAATCGGATGGCAACTGTGATGTGTTAACCACGGCAAGGCAATCGCCGTTGATGCTCCACACTGCGAGTAAAGTTCCAGCAGCAGTTATGATCTCTCCTGAAAGATCATTTATGTAGATTTCGGAAACAGGAACTGGGAATTCAGGGAGCTGCCTCACAAAATTATATGAACTGAGATCCCATATGATAACTGTACAGTCATCTGAACCGCTCACAATCATCATGTAAGGTTGGCTTACACGCAGACAAGTGACCTTGGCTGTGTGTGCACAAAGGGATTTCTCTAACCGTAAACGCCGCGAGCCACGCGGACCATCCTTGCTGACTCTCCACACAGAAACCAGACCATCATCTGCTCCGGTGACGACGATGCGCCCATCGTGACTAACACCAGCACACTCGATCTGGTTGCCTTCGTGGAGATTTTCATGGGTGGATAAGAGCTTGTCCTGATCATAGCTCATAAATCTCAAGCTTCTGTCCGGGAAACCCCATCTTATGTATTTCCTATAGCCTCTCGGTTTCAGGAAACAGTTTGAGGCGGCGACAAGCAACTTGTCATGGAAAGTGATGATCTGGTTTATAGATGATGAGCATTTGCGTAATTCGCGAGGAACAAGATGCGTCGAGTGTTTCAGAGGGTGCAGAGGGATTTTTCTGTCCGTCCTTCGTTTAGCATGAGGCTTCTGAAACAGTTGCTTAGGCGTTTGTCCAAAATTATTAATCTGCGCTAGTATAGATGCTTTCATGGCAGGATCCGTAACTGCATCAACATCCACATTCCCCTCATAGGTGTAATGATAGAAAACATTCACAGCTTTCTCTGCAGCCTGAAAATAAACAGCCTCATGATTCAGTGTTTAAGGAAGCAACATTTCTAAGACATGATCCAAAAGGAGAACATGTAATGTACCTTTCCTCTCTGTTTGTACCCAAAGATGAGATCTATCCAATGATGCAGATTCTCTGAAACATAATCAGACTCCAACGCTTCTCTGTGCTTGCGGATGAATTCACGAACACTCCCTCTAGCCCAAGGAGGTAAAAAGACATTATCCACCTGAAATTATACAAGGAACTTGCTCATGAACGGAAAAATGGAGAAGTAATAGGTACATATAGAAAAGCACTATTAGAATTACTTAGCCTTACCTTTTCTCCTGACTGTTTTTCACCAAAATCAAGGTTAAATCTATTTTCTAAGAATTCGGGCATGTAGAAGAACTCAGGAATTAGTTCTTTCACATCTGATGTATTTCCTTTCCCAGATGCACTTAGCCAAGTTTCTCTAATACTATTGAAAAGTCGATCAGCATGATCAAAATGACCACCCTGGAGCTTCTGGTTTTCAGCACTGAAAGGTGGGAGGCGAATGAGATAATAGAGAACAATTCCTGCACTTGAATAGTGAGAACCATAATGAAACTTTGGCACTTCTGGATCATCCCAGCTCTCATATCTGAAATTAGAAAGTAAAAAGTAACAAATGTAATTTCGGATAAGATTATGACAGTATAAAGACATAATTAATCAAAAATATCATTAGACATCACAAACCGTTTCCTAAATTCTTCTTCTCCTTCAGGCGTCTGGCAACCCATTGGTTTGTCAAACTTCCGAAAACACATTGGATCTGACAAATCAAGACTCTCGCTGTCATAATCTGCTAGAATCCATGGAAATACCGGATACTGAGTGAGATCACTGTATCCACGTCCGGCTAGGGTGTTGAGATGCATTAGGTATTGAAAATTGCTGATCTCTCCATTTTGCCATCTTTTGGTGAATGACTTTGCCATTAACTTGAAAAGACGACTTCCCTCTTTACTTTCCTGTTTCGCTGATCCTGAAATGGTTGTATCCAGCCTGCAATAAAGGGAAAAAAACGACAAACGAATAAACAAACAGCCTGAAGGCCTTGTGAAGAACTAAGCTACAACTGCTCAGTTCTTGAGCTTAGCTTGATTCACAACTGGAGAAAATAAACTGAGAGAAACAAAATGAGATGACATACATGCGGTTCCTTGGAAGATTCATGGCAATAAGATTTCTAAAGACTTCTTCCCTCTCTTTCTTGTGGAACACAAGGAGATCAGTACATCCATCCATGCTAAATAACTCAACAGCAACTGGACGCAGCTCATAATCACGTTTCAAAATTTCATGAATACTATCCAACTTCCACCTACGCCAAGGATGTGGCAAGTTACCGGTCACGCGCACTTTTTCCTTCCCCCAAGCCCCACCGCCATATGCCCATGCTCTTGCCCCTACAGCTCCGGTTTTCATATTTGTACTCCATTGTGGGCTAGACTTGGACTGGAACTCCAAGCTTTCAGTGACATTCTTTTTCACACCCAAAGCCTGATCGATAATGGATAATTCGTCTTCACTTTCCTTCTCACAGATACAGCCATGATCGTCGATATAAAAACTCTCTATAACATATAGGCATAGTTCTCCTATCAGGAAAATCCCATCATGTTTGTCTAAACCAACAACTCTCTCACAGTTGTATCGGAACCTAATCTTTTCAAGATGTTCCAGATATGGTCTGATCAAATACTCACCATCATCGTTAAGTTCCTTCTCTGATTCTTCCTCCACATCTCTTGTTTCATCCATATTACCAGAAGATGACCCTCTTGGAGATCCAGTCTCTGATTTTTCATATGTGTTTTCGCTGATTAGAACAGATATTGTACCACTAGACTTGCCACTAAAATCGAGAGCGTTCTGAACACTCGTTTCACTTGAACTACTGCCTCCATCGTTATCCCATCCATTTCTAACAGAAGGAATTTCCTTAACATCATCAGCTTCTTCGACAAAGGATTCGCTGTAAAGTTCACTTAGCAGGAAATCTGGCTCACAATCGTTATCAAAAATAACCAACCCATCTTCGTTTTTCGGTTTGGGTAGCTCAATTTCTTCAAGTTCCAACTTCCCTTCTAGTAAGTTACGGATGCCATCCACTTTCAGGCAACATGGTTCAAGCTTTTTCCGCATTCTGTATGGACCTTCAATAGGACAGAGTTGCCATTCAAGATCTCCAGATCCTTGGCAAACACGCAATGGGAATATACCTCGCTCGTGGACAAGCTGTTGGAGATGATTTTGCCACTCACTCTCGGCATGAAGTATCGAACCATATTTGTTTTGCCGGACAATTCTAAGCTCAGTGGACACTGTGTCACGCACTATTTCAAGTGCATGTCTTCGCTCATTTAGCTGCTCCCAGCGTTTCATGTCTAACTTCGACATATCTCGTGATTTTCTTCCCATCTCTCTCGTACGACGACCATCCATGCCTTTCATCCTAACATCAGGGAATTTTGCTGAGCCAGCTATGTACTGAGTCCACATAACCGCAGCACCATGATCCAATACTTTCTTTACAGTTTGTTCGGAGCTCTCAAGCCACTTAGAGAATTCTGGAAGATTTCCAGTCAGCAATCTATCAAAACCTCCGTGTAGTACATCGAGGGTTTGTCCTCGATGTGGTTTTCTGACAAGCAAATCCTCAAAAGCAGACTTTCGGTGAACCAGCATATGTTTGACAATGTTAGATGCCATGTTTTGCACATTCTTTCTCTGGTCATGGAGTAGAGAGATTAAATTTACACACAGACAGCAATTCAAATCTGTATCAAGATTGCTTGGGCATAATATGATATTCTTGTTTGCCACCAACAACTGAAGAACTGTTGAGATATCAATTCCGGATTCCTCATCTGAGGGTTGCCTCTTGTTAGATTCAACAAGCAAGCCCAGACGTGAAAGCATGTTGTTCTCTCCAATAGTTATCAAGAACGATGGTAGGAAGCAATATAATATTGCTCTATTTGTGTTCTTCAGGATTGAGTGAACATATGCATCTAGTTGCTTGGTTGCTCTTCCAATGGATAACAGACCTTTTCCTGAAGAAGTGAATTCTTCAACCCTACCATCTTTGTTAGCTAATTGCAGGATTGATAACAAGAACTCGAGGGTTCTAAGGACTCCAGCTGGTTGAGGAAAAGCGCCCATATAGACACGATCCACAATCATCCAGCAAAATGCATCCAAGTTTGCAGACCATTTTCTTTTGTCTAGTTTTTTGTCATCCTCTTCATCATCACGCACGAGACGCCTTTCAAGATAGTTCATGACTCTGCTTAGGCATAAGCCTTGGAATACTAGAACACATTCAGGATCCACATATAAAGGAATCATTTCTAAAATGCTTTCCAAAGCCTGTACTGCTTTCATCTGCTCAGTCATTAAGTCGGCACATATCTCTGCCATAAAATCTAGCACCGCACTTGCTCCAGCGGAACACGGCCCACCACCATACCCAGATTCATCAGTTTTGAGGAGAAGATTTGGACTAATTTTAAACAATGTATGGGCAGCAGATGAATTTTGTGAAACTGACTTGTGATCTGAAGATGCATCAAACTCACTAACTGAGATATGCAATGAAAGCGGAGATGCTGAAGAAGTGAATGGACCTTTGAGACTTGATTTTTCAGATACATGGGGAGACTCTAACATCGAGAAGGATTCAGAACTCTGAGAATCTGTTGGCTGAATTTGACTTAATTTACCTTTAAGGTCTCGAAATTCCAGATCACTGGAAGCTGATACAGGGCTAACATGCTCACCATCTAGTTTCTTGACATACTCACGATCTTGAAATGATTTTTCTGAATCCCCTGACGGTGTTGTATGAATCTTCTCCATCTTATCAGTAACCACATAATCTGAAGGTAAAGGCATGCCTTCAGAACTCACACTGACCTGCTCTTGAGGGTAGCTTCCAACACTGATGGAGGTTTTTGTGGACTGGTCCAGATCGTGAGGCAAGTTTGAGAAAACGCCTTGTGTGCTATTATCATCGCCACCACTTAGACTCTGCTCCTCTGCTTTCATTGAGAGCTGTTTGACCATCTGCACAGCATGAGCAGCCCTGCAACACAGCCGAGCTTTTGGTCAAAATTTGCAAAATATCTTGCAAGTCACACTAACTACAACACCAAAAAAAAACTCCTGTATCTGTCATATATCGGGATGGGGAAACATAACATGAATCCGGAATAACAAATGCGTGTAGACATATAAGTTAAGTACATGGAACTGAATATATATAAGCAATAGGCACGTGATGCAAACCTGACACACGAAAAGTAAAGATCAGCACAATTTTGGAGAAATTCTGCTCTTCTGCAAGCAGCTGAAAATGGAGGGCACATCTTTGCAAGATCAACCATGAAACGGATAACAGATGTCGCAGCAGCAGGAGCTGATGCTTCGCCACCCATCAACCGTGCCGCGTATGTTTTATGCATTAAAGCATCCCCTTGAAGCTCCCCTGTCATATCTACATTTCCCTCAACAAGCTTAGCTACAAAGCTAGCGCTCACCTGTGAAAGGTTTCCAGACTGGTGGGCAATCATTGATTGCATGATCAATCTGTCAAATGTAGATTTAGCCATGGCAACCACTGAATCGAACAGATCTAAAAACTTCAACTCTACATGGCTTCCATCATTCGGCACTAGTGCATGAAAGTCTAACATCCGGACCTCAGGTAGTCTTGGATAAACAGGTTTCCCAAATATCAAGCAGAACAAAATGTAATATATGTCTGGGGAATCATAAAAGCTTTGAAGTACCCGTGTCAGCCCCTGATAACCTCCATTTGTAGAAAATTTAAGAGAAAAGTTTGGGGAAGAAGCCAGGCAAACACCGAGAAGAGTCATGATCCATCTCATACTAGTAGGATGCACAGCTTCATCAAGGAAGTACGTTATTAATTTTGATGATACCATCTTATGCCACTGCTCCAGCAGTTCTTCTGCTTTTATAGTTACCTGGAGGTCAATAAGCATTTCCAAAAGCAAGTTTCTCACAATTACATGCTTTCCCATTGACTCTCGCCTTGGTGAGTTTCGAGACTTTATTTCAGGTGGATTAAATGTCATAATCACAAACCTAATAACATTTTCAAGCTCAGAAGTAAGGAACCCATCTTCTAAGATGCATCCAAGAAGAACAACTAGTTTTTCTAGGACAAGAACTTCCACATCCCCTCGTTGAAGTGTTACTAACAAGTGTTCTACCAGGTTGATTCGGCGCAGGATTGTAAGATTGTGACTCCTGTACCAAAGCATTGAGACCAGATTCTCCAGGAAACCAAGTAAGGCGATCTGGATGGAAACAGGGGCTGTCACCCAGAGAGTCCAGTCCAGGAGGACATGTTCCACCATATCTGCATTGGATAAGACAATGCAATTTGAAGTTTCAACAGGAATATCTCCAATTTCTAGCTCAGATAACTGACTAAAAGAATCTTTGGGCGCTGAAAAATCATCCATATATCCATGAGATCCAACTGAAGAAGTTTCAGATTGAAACTTTGACAGACTAATATCCTCATAATTGTTTTCGGGCATATTCTTCGTAGGTGACATACTAATGGTAGTCTGTCCCCTCTCCAACTTCTTTGGCTCTGAAAAGAACGCTTCGCATGCAGAAATCTGGAAAAACATCTCCAAACATTGCATGTCAAAAAGGGCCATCTTGGGACGTAAAAACAGAGCTAGTAAATGATAGCCCTTGTATGTTTCCATATCCTTTACATTCTGAGAATTCTGATGAAGGGCACATGCAAGCAATGAAAGAGCCATATGTAACATATCTCTAGATTCAGCAGCCTCAACAAGTGCAATTACAACAGCCATTCCTCCCACATGGCGGATAGTATTGCCAATCACATTTTGTCTGCAAATAGTCGCATTTCCCACCAGGCGCCCGAAACGTGGTATTCCTAAATAATTGAGAAACGTAGAATGAAGTAAAACCAAAACTAAAATGGACGAAAATTTAAAATATGAACTAAAATTATATGGGCTCATTGGATACCTCCAATAGGAGAAGCAGCCGCGGACAATGGGTCAACCAGA
>NC_079513.1:86570-101908 GCF_000801105.2 Raphanus sativus
ATATAAGAAAAAATTAAAAATAAGTAAATATACTATATAAAAACAGAAAAAATTAAATTATACATCTATCTGAAAAATGTATAGTAAAATAAATAATAATTTTTTGGCTATGATTAGGGTTGGGTTGCGGGTCGAACCCGCTCCGCATGATCCGCAACATGCGGGTTTTAATTCTTTTGGTCAAAAACTCTGATCCGCACAACTTGCGGACAAATAAATTTATACTCGCACCGCTCCGCTTAATTTTGCGGGTGATCCGCGGAACCTGCTGGTTATAATATTTTTTTCTAAAATAATTATTTAATTTATTTTTCTAAAAGTATATATAAATAATATAATTATAATTAAAATTAAAATTTATATATTTCTAAAAAATTTTAGTTATTTTTGAAAAATTATCGCATTTTTTTTAAAAGTGTACTTTTTACAATAAAAAGAAAAATAATTTAAAATTTTTTAAAAAAATTGCGAGTTGGCAAGTATCCGCAATTCAAAATCCACCTATCCCGCATAAGATATTCATAACCCGCATCCGCGAATTGATTTTTGCAAATGGTTCGATCTGCACCCTTTCTACGGCGGGTTAAACGGGGCGAGACCCGCGGGTTACGACTCAAATTCTCAGGCCTAGCTATTATTAGTTAGTTACGTTTTTGTTCACCTTTAGCAATTATTAAAAATTGAATTGGTTTAAAACTCAAAAAGAATGATGGAATTAGCAAACTACCTATGATGTCAAAAGTTTGATCTCTATCAACTAAAGCACCATGGTGTGGGATTTAGGGTATTCACTTAATTAGGGTATAAATTGTGTATACTAGGCCTGAGACTTTTATCTGGGATCTGGATTCGATCCGAGATCTGCTCCGGAAAATAGGATATCCGGAGCGTCCGGATCCGAATACGGATAGTAAAATCAATGATCCGTCAAAACCGACTCCGGATCCGTATATCTTAATTTTTAGTTCTGGATACCCGGATCCGTATTTATAAATATATTAATTTTTTTAATTTTATTAAAATTATATTTGATATATTAATATGTATTCATAAAACTAGTTTTATAATACTACATTTTAATTTTTTTAATATTATATAAATATTTATATTTATAAATCTTGTATAAAAATTTAACTTATCTATTATTTTAAAATTTTCATATTTTAAAAACTATTATTTTTATTTTATTAATTATTATTATGAATCCGGATCCAGATAACTCCGGGTAGTATGATATAGACACGTATATCCAGAATCTGGATGTCCGCAAGCCCGAATATAGATCCAAATCCGGATATGTCAAATTTGGATATATGGATCTGTGCCGGTCCTACTATATACAGGCTGCAATATCTCTCATTACTAAAAGAGGGGTAGTAATGATATTACTTGGTGAAAGCAGGGGTAAAATAGTCAATTCAGTGTTTCTGACTTTCATGTTAGTGATTACGAATCAATATATCGTCAATCAAATCCCAAGGAGGAGAAACGAGAAGAAACAGCGAGAAGAGAAAAAGGTAAATGAGCTTTGTTCTCCATCTTCGAAGCTTCGATTTTACGATCTGAGATCAGGAATTGATTAAGGTTTCTTTTGTTATTATTGTTGTTGTTCTGTCTGTGTGTAGTAGTAGTTTGAATCAAATATGGCTGGGAGAGCTTCAATCCCTGCTCGCAACTCTGCCCTTATCGCTATGATCGCTGACGAGGTAAAAACCCGTTACAAAAGTAATCTTCTTTTTAACTCTCTGATGATGATGATGAGAGATATGAGTTTTGGTGGTGGTTTGATTCATTAGATCAATGTTTGATGTTTGGATCTCTGAGATGTGATCTGAAACTGTATCTACAGATTTGTTTCGTGAAAGTTGTAATCTTTATGTGAAAGCTGTAGTCTTTTTACTTGTGTAAAATGTTGTGTTACAGGACACTGTTGTTGGATTCTTGATGGCTGGAGTTGGTAATGTTGACATAAGGAGGAAGACTAATTACCTTATCGTGGATTCAAGTACGCTTTCTTTTAACTCATAATGAATCTCTACCAAAAAATATATATTATCCATTTTGATTAAATCAAGTTAGTTGAATCTTTGCATCAAAGTCAATCTCATAGGGTCTCTTGGTAGGAGATAACTTTCGGAGCTTCTGTTTCTGTTGAACTGTATAATTAATTGATTATTGTTGTTTTTGTCTTTTAGAGACAACGGTGAGACAAATTGAGGATGCTTTCAAGGAATTCTCATCAAGAGATGATATTGCTATCATCCTCATCAGCCAATATGTAAGTGCTTTCTTACAAGTGCACTGTTACATTTACAAAAGAAAAATAATTTACTGCTGTGTCTGTGTGGTGTTATTTGTGTCCTTATCAAAGAGGTCATGGCTTGTACTACTCCACTCTATTGAGCCCCTAGATATTTAGTGCCACTCTTGCCTGCTGTACCCTTTTAAATAATGGATCAAAAGTTACTTTTATTGTAGGGTAGTTTTTTTTCTCTGGGTCAATTTGTAGGGTAGTTTATTGTTATCTTGTTCCCAGCAATTAGCATTATTGGATCCAAATGTGTCCAAAAAAAAACATGATGAGATAATGTTATATGTGTGTAGGTTGCCAATATGATCAGGTTCTTGGTGGATAGCTACAACAAGCCAGTTCCTGCGATCCTGGAGATCCCTTCCAAGGACCATCCTTATGATCCTGCTCATGACTCTGTTCTCTCCCGTGTCAAGTACCTCTTCTCTGCGGAATCTGTGTCACAGCGTTAAAAACATATACACATCCTGCAAAGCTTGCTGAGCTTTTTATATCATTTGTTTGGTTTTTGACATTCTTGTATTTGAGTCTCGAATTTCAATAATGTTCTCTCTTGATTTTTATTTAAAGATGGATGTTTATGTTATTAAGAAGCAACGGTAAAACACCATCTGGTTCTTTTTGCATTAAATAAAGAGAGTGAGTCTGTTGTGTATTCAAGAGACAAGAGCAGACTATAAAGATTTTAAGTGAAGACTTTGACCTCCTTTCAAGTCCTTGCTCAGGTGATACAAACTTTCTCAAAATCTTAACCACCGAGCTTCCTACAATGACTCCGTCTATTGTTCTTGGCAACCACAAAGTTGCAGCCCATTTACTGTTTATCTATTGCTCTTCTGGAAGATAAAGAAGACAATGGCAAAAGTGAAATAATCTGAAAAAGCAAGGACCTTTCACAAAAAAGGATAATTTTATAAAAACAGAGCATAAAGTTTCACACTTTTGTTCTCTGTCTTCTTCCTCCTCTTTCATTTTAAAGGCATCACTCACCAAACAGCTTTTTCTGCAACTTTTTTCTCATGTAGATTTTCTCTATAGAAGACTCAAACTCGCTAATCATAAGTCATAACTCACCGACTCCAAAAATCTGTTCTTTTTTTTGAACTCAAAACCAAAACCAAATGGCTAGTAACAACAACCCACATGGTAACCTTTCAGACCAAACACCTTCTGATGACTTCTTCGACCAAATCCTCGGTCTTCCCAACTTCTCAGCTTCTTCATCCGACGGTGGGTTAGGCGGAGGAGGAGGAGGAGGAGCACCGCCGATGATGCTGCAGCTGGGTTCAGGAGAGGAAGGAAGTCACATGGGTGGTGGTGGGTTAGGAGTAGGAGGAAGTGGACCAACTGGGTTTCACAATCAGATGTTTCCTCTAGGCTTGAGTCTTGACCAAGGCAAAGGACATGGCTTTCTTAGACCTGAAGGTGGTGGTGGTGGTCATGGAAGTGTGAATCGTTCTTCTTCTTCTTCTTCTATGAAAGGACCTGTAAGTTGGTTCACTTTTTTGTGTATATGGTTATGTTTTTTTCATTTGTTCTTACATAGTTTGTGTTGTTGAAAAGGTTTTTCATGGGCAGCCGATGCAACAGCCAGCTCCAGCAGCGCCACATCAGCCTACATCGATCCGTCCTAGGGTTCGAGCTAGGCGTGGTCAAGCTACTGATCCACATAGCATCGCTGAAAGGGTAAAACTTTACTTCAGATTGATTCTCTTTTGTTTTTATTGGAGGGGGGTAAAGCTGAAAGCTTTGAACTTTGTTTGTTACAGCTACGTAGGGAAAGAATAGCTGAACGGATCAGGGCGCTTCAAGAACTTGTTCCCACTGTTAACAAGGTTGGTCTATCTTTCACCTTTAAATAATTTTTTCTAGGCTTTGGAACTTGTCTCATTTCTTGAAGGTTTTAACACTTGTTGGTTCTGTTGTCTTTTATTTGCAGACAGATAGAGCTGCTATGATCGATGAGATTGTGGACTATGTTAAGTTTCTCAGGCTCCAAGTTAAGGTAATATAACCAGTCTGATATCTCTCATGTACAGTTTTACTCTCGAACTAGTCCTTTTGTTTCTTCCATGTATGTACATAGGAATCAATTGTCATTAGCTGGACTAGAAAAATCCTATAGGCAAAGCCGAGAGGTCATAACTCATAAGAATAACATCGAGTCACACTTGGATGAAACTAATATAACATCTTAATCCAAAAGTTAATCCAAAAAAAAAAACATAGGATTGGATTTAAAAATTATGTCATTGAAGTAACTGAGTGATGTTAAATTCTCCAAATTAATTTTTTGGTCTTAGTTTTGGTCCCACCATCACCTACCCTTCAACCCAAATTTCAATCTTGATTTTTTAATGTGGTGAAGAGTAATATACAAAGTCCAAAATGCTTTTGTTTTTGTTTGGCACTTAGTCCCTCTTTAAAACACCTTTTTATTTTGTCATATAGAGAGGCTAATCACGGTTTAGGATTAAAATACTATATTAAAACATCAAGTATAATCATCATGCTCACATTATAATATTAATCTCTTAGATCAAACGCTTCTTAATATTGAAATGTAGTCGGTTGCTTAAAGATAATGGAGACAGTAGTATGCAATGATGGATTTCTGATAAGATAATAAAAACTTTTTATTTATTTTATGAAAACCTTCCATGCTCATCTGATAAAGTAAAAGTTTTATTTTTTTGTGGGATAAAGCTTATCCCTCTGAATGATGATGTTATGTCTCACTTTGGTCAACTTTTGGTAGGTTTTGAGCATGAGTCGTCTTGGTGGAGCCGGTGCGGTTGCTCCACTTGTTACTGATATGCCTTTGTCATCATCAGTTGAGGTAAAAAAGAAAACATCAGAACTTTTTAGTAAAATGGGGTTTTGACTCAAAACTGATTATTGTAATCTCTCAATAGGATGAAACGAGTGATGGTGGAAGGACGCCACAACCCGCATGGGAGAAATGGTCAAACGATGGGACTGAACGCCAAGTGGCTAAGTTGATGGAAGAAAACGTTGGAGCAGCTATGCAGCTTCTTCAATCTAAGGCTCTTTGTATGATGCCTATCTCACTGGCTATGGCTATTTACCATTCTCAGCCTCCAGATACATCATCAGTGGTTAAACCGGAGACCAATCCTCCTCCACCACAGTAGGGTTTTTGTGCAAGTAAAGGTTTGTACAGCAACTCAAACGGTCCAACATGGCTTTACTTTCTACTACTACAACTCATGATGACTCTGGTTTCTTGCTGCTTCATCTCCCTCTCACACCCACTTGTATGGCGTGGGAGATGGAATCAATGTAGGATTTAAAGTAGAAGGGAGTTTGTCAAAAGCTTACTTGATTAAATATGATTTGTTATCATTTTAGGTGGACTTTGATGAAAGCACCTTTTTGTTTTCATGACTTTAGT
This sequence comes from Raphanus sativus, assembly GCF_000801105.2. NCBI lineage: Eukaryota > Viridiplantae > Streptophyta > Magnoliopsida > Brassicales > Brassicaceae > Raphanus > Raphanus sativus. The sequence goes on from NC_079513.1 coordinate 92,297, forward strand.
GGGAGGTTGATGAACGAGCTTAAAAAGGGTATTTGAGTAGTAGACTAGTAGTAATGGGAAGTGTGTGGGACCTTGTTGAATTTGTGTACAAATTGGAAGAATATAATAAAGTATTTGAATTTGTTACCGTTGTATTATTATTATTTATTTGTATGAATTGGTATGTAATCATTAAAAAAAATCAAATAATATCACTAGTTCCCTTTACTAAAACTATTTTTTGGCTGATGAATTTGTCAAATCTATTGCTATAGAATTAGTCCTGTTTTAAAATAATAGGTATGATAATTTTCGCAATTTGTAACAGAGTGATAAATCAAGAAAATAGAAACACATACAAGTCTTTATTACAACAAAATTCACTTTCACCATAAACCTTGGCATCTTGGAAGGGAGATAATAACAAAAGAGAAATGCTCTTTGGTCATTTGTTTTAAAATGGGGTCGAAATTCTAAAGCCAAGAAGACAAACTACAAAGAGTATGCAATCTCAGTTTGATGCTATAGGCTTCAAACATCACTATAGCCTTTTGCGTTATTGATCTTCAAAAGATAAGAAAACGTCGGCGTATAAGAACTCAACTTAGCAAGCGTCGAGATCACGGAACTGTGGTGGCTTTGGCTCGCCAAGCAGTGTTGTGTTTCCTCCGTCAGGTCCGCACTTGATCCTCTTTGGATTTTGAGTTCCATGCTGAAACAAATATTACATAATCAGAATATGGATATGGGTTTTGAGTTCCACGCTGACATCTTTTTGCTACACAACCAAACTAGAACTTAAAAAACAAACCAAACCAGAACCGGATAAGGAACCCTTAAGAACATTATAAGACTGGTTAGTGAAAAATTATAGTACGAGAGGAACATCAGGAGAGTATTCAAATGAAATGGGTTAGTTTAGGTGTCTTACCGGTGGCTTTTCTCCTTTTCTCAGCTTTTCAACAATCTCTACAACTTTCTCAGGTGTAACATCTTCCTGTTTATTGTATCAATAAGACAGTGTGAATATGATTTTACTCTTTTAGAGCATAAAGGAAGGAAAAAATGCGGAAGGAAAGAAAAGTTATTTGACATACGAAATAGTTATATGTATATCCTTCTGATCCATTGGAGTAATCTGCCACAGTGATCATGGGCGCATTAACACAGCATCCCTGTTAACAAAACCAACTGTACATGAGATCAAGAAATATTAACCTCGGTGATGGTTATGCATGGTTTTATGGTCTTAAGAAAGTAAGAGGTGATAAGTAATCCATACCATGCATTCCATCTCCCCAACAGAGAACAAACCATCCTTTGTGACTTCTACAACATATAAAATTTAAGACAGAGATCGTTATGACTGAGGAACCGTATAATGATTTTGTTCATGAAAAGGTTGGTTATAGAGCTTTACCACCGCGCTTCACACCCAAATGGTCTAGCAAAGCTGATTCGATCTCTCGTGAACCACGGATCATGCAAGGTGTTGTGCCACAAACTAACAGGTGGTACTTTCCAACCTATAAGAACAAAATGAAAAAATGAGCGTGCGATGCGTGTTTTAGTATAGATTTGAGTATATGGGGTAGTAAGTAGTTCTTACCTTTGCCCTGTTGAACATGGAGTAAAACGTTGCAACTTCATAAACACGGATAGGAGCCACTTCTATAACTTTAGCAACCTGCAATGTGGTATTGTCATGTTGGTAAAATCATTCGACGTATATTATATTCCAAAAAAGATATGCTCCTAACACCGACAATCAAACAAAGGCAGGAAATGGAAAGAAAAAATAATAGACAAAATAACAAAAAAAATAGTACCGCATTCATTGCTGAAACAGGGAGCCAGCCTCCATGCTGTTGTTGGGCAAGATCAAGAAGAGGAATCACTGCGGACTGCTTGTAGTTTGAGGGATAGTAAGAGAGTATCTCCTTAACCTAGAGATTTTGAACAAAATATCAGATACTGAAGGCCTGGGGAAATACATTTCACTTTCTAAGCAAGACTAATGCAGCCCAGACATGACAGAAGCAGTAAACGGGAACCATACACGCACGAGTATATTTACTATTTTCTACTACACAAAACTAGTTTACTAATCCCCCCCCCCCACAGTCTTTCTCCCTTCTTATATCAGTTCCTAAGCAGCCAACTCAAAGAATGATCAAAAACTCCAGTTGTTTCTATCCTTTCAAGGAATGCAAACTCACGGGATCAGAAGCCAAGGACTATGTTAGTCAAGAACAAACAAACCCATTCCTTTTAACTATCTTATGCTCTATGTATAAGAAGGGTAATAAAAGCATGTTAAACATATTCAGAGCTGCTTCTGGTCTGAGATAACTATTAGTATTTTACTATTTTTACTCCCGCAAAACCAGTTCACTAATCCCCTGACAATCTTCTTCTTTATATATCAGTTCCTAAATAGCCAATTCAAAGAATGGTCAGAAACTCCCATTCCTTGCCTTAACTATCCTTTCTAGGAATGCAAACACAGACCAGACAAACATTGCTTCAACTCTCTATGCTCTTATGTATAAGAAGGGTATTGAAAGCAAGTTAAAGATATCCCAGCTGCTTCGGTCTGAGAATATCAAATAAAATAGGGAACTAGAGTGCCCCCTGAAGAGTATAAACTATTTCCACATCTATACTGTTCTTAACACCATATCCAGATAGAAACTCTGTAACCAAGATGACAATTTTACATTGGGAAATTGTCCCCTATATACATAAAAACACACACAAATTCACTATCTAACCAAAAACATTCCCTCTCTCATCATTTCTCTTCCTATCTCTCTCTAACCTCTCACTAAGAAATCTAATAAACTCTTCTTTTTGTTATATTGGCATATAAGCCCTTTTACATTTTTTTTTTTTAAAACAGACGAATTTGGATAAAATGCAATTGTGTTCGTCATTATCAAAGACAGTAAGAAGAAGCGATATGATTAAGTGAGAGACCTTAGATTTGTTAGCCTCAGAAAACTCCCAAGGAAGATCCGGTTTGTTATCAGGAGAATCCAGGTGCTATAATCATCAACAACCACCATCAGATTACATTAACTTAAAAGGATAGAGAGATGATTCAATTAAAATATCACCGAGACTCACGTAGTTCAAGGCTGTCGAGAAGCTTCGAGACGCCTGTGAAAAAAAGATATTGAAAAACGAAACCTGAGGATGAGATCGGGGGAAAAAAACGCTAATTAACGAAGGAGAAATATAATTGGAGGATTACCTGAGAAGAAGATTGTGGTTGACGGAGAACTTGACGGATCTCGAGGAGACGCTTCGCAGCGAGCCTACCCAGCATTTTCGACGACTTTGAGGAAACGAGAGACGAAGCTGATGTTTTGATCTGAGGATGAGGAAGAGAAGAGCTAGACTCGGTTTCTCACTATCATCACTTGGCGCAGGATTGACCACATGGATTTGGGCCTGCTGTAATAAGCCCATATCTGGTTTCACTGTCCAACCTATTATTGATGTTGCATTATAGTTTTGTATGTCCTTTTGTATAAAACAACTTTTTTTTTGTCATATCTACTCTATTAAAATAGAATCATATTTTTATCTACTGTAAATATTATCATTTAAGTTTGGACCTATTCTAAATTCAACTATTTCTTAAACATGCTTATTATACAAAATATTTGTTATACTAACCAAGTTACTTAAATCAAACCGACCTTACAAAAACCATCTTTCGGTTATTTATTTATACAATACAAATTTTGTTATATACTGATATTATGCTCGACATATCTAACTTCATATTTATCTTATTGTTACTTCTTGTACTTATCTTATTGAGAAGATAACTATGTGTATCAAGTATATATACACATACTTGATCAATAATAAGACTACGCTTTCCATAGTATCAAACACGTTATCAGCTCGTTTGCCTTTAGAAACCCTAGCTAATAGCCAAAACAAATAGCCTCCTCTTCCCGGTTCGTTGACGAGGAGAAGCAAAGCTCCGGACGAGAAGTGATCTGTGCGACGAGAAGTAAAGCTTCGACGATCTCATAGACCGATCAACCCATCAAAAGGAGAAGAATGAAAAGTGGAATGGACTCATTTGTGGTAGACAGTGGTACCAGCCATACCATCCTGAGAGACAAACGATACTTCATAAATCTGATTAATAAAACAGCCGACATCACAACCATAGCTGGTACAGCTAATTTAATCGAAGGCTGCGGCCAAGCATGCATTTTATTGCCTAATGGTACACATCTAGAGATAGATGATGCATTGTACTCACCTAGCTCTAATAGGAGCTTGTTAAGTTTCAAAAATATAAGACTTAATGGTTTTCATATTGAAACCAAGGGTGAAGGAAATAAAGAATTTCTTCAGATTTATAATATCACCCAAGGCAATAAAAGAGTCCTTTAGACTATACCAGCATGTGGAACTAGACTTTACTATGTTAAGACTAGTCTGGTTGAGGTTAATGCCGTAATGAACAAAGAACTCAAAGAAGAGTTCACTCTTTGGCATGACAGGCTGGGTCACCCCGGATCAGTGATGATGAGAAAAATCATAACAAATTCAAATGGCCACAATTGGAAAAACAAAAGAGTTATTCCTAAATACCTCACATGTGAAGCATGTTCACAAGGGAAATTAATCACTAGGCCATCACCAGCAAAAGTGAATAAGGAAATGATAAATTTTCTGGAAAGAATACAAGTTGATATTTGTGGACCAATACACCCACCATGTGGGACTTTCAGATATTTTATGGTCTTAATTAATGCATCTACAAGATGGTCACACGTTTACCTCTTATCAACTCGTAATCTAGCACTTGCGAGGTTGCTGGCTCAAATTATAAGACTTAGAGCACACTTTCCAGATTTCCCTTTAAAGACTATACGTCTTGACAATGCTAGTGAATTCACTTCCCAAGCTTTTAATGACTATTGTATGTCCACGGGGGTAAGTGTGGAATATTCTGTAGCACATGTCCATACTCAGAACGGTCTGGCTGAATCTTTTATAAAAAGAATTCAGTGGATTGCCCGACCACTCTTAATGAATACCAAACTCCCGATATCAGCTTGGGGACATGTTGTGCTACATGCAGCCGAGTTAATTAGACTCAGGCCATCAAGTGAGCATAAATACTTGCCATCCCAACTAATTACGGGTCATGAGCCAGATATTTCCCATCTAAGAGTTTTTGGATGTGCAGTCCAAGTGCCTATAGCACTACCACAGAGAATAAAGATGGGACCTCAAAGGAGGATGGGAGTATATGTTGGATACGATTCCCCCACTATTATTAAATACCTAGAGCCAACAACTGGTGATTTGTTTAAGGCCAGGTTTGCGAATTGTCATTTTGATGAATCTAAGTATCCAGCATTAGGGGGATATTTTGGTAAGCTGGAAAAAGATATAAAATGGAATCAAACATCCTTAACATGGCAGGATCCTCGGACTAGAGATTGTGATCTAGAAGTCCAGAAAATAATACATTTGCAAGAGCTAGCTAATAAATTGCCAGATTCCTTTGCTGACCCAAATAGAGTAACCAAGTCATATATACCAGCTGCCAATGCACCAATAAAACTTGATGTCCATGAGGGACATAATCAAGCTGCTACTACGTCTAAACCACAGTTAAAACGTGGTAGACCATCAGGTTCCAAAGACAAAGAAGTTCGGAAAAGAAAAAGTGCAAAGAAATCTGAATCCTTTGACACCCTAGACATGGAAAAGGAAACTCATGTACCACCAAAAGAAACTTGGGACGCCAAGGATCAAGGTACTGAGGTTCCTGACAATAATGAGATCTCAATAAATTATGTCATGTCTGGAAGGGAATGGAACAGAAAACATGTCGACATGGATGATATATTTGCATACAATGTAGCACTTGAATTGATGGAAAATAAGGATCTAGAACCCACATCTATATATGAATGCATGCAACGACCAGATTGGTTAAAATTGAAAGAAGCCATTAATGTGGAGTTAGAATCATTGAAAAAGAGAGGTGTATTTGGACTGATCATCCAGACACCCCATGATATAAAACCAGTGGGATACAAATAGGTTTTTGTGAGAAAAAGAAATGAGAAAGGTGAAGTTGTGAGATACAAAGCACGACTTGTTGCACAAGGATTCTCACAAAGACCAAAAATAGATTATAAGGAAACTTATTCCCCTGTGGCTATAAGAGAAGGTCTAGATATGCGGTTAATGGATGTTGTAACTGCCTACTTGTATGGTCCACTGGATAATGAGATATACATGAAAATTCCAGATGGTATTGAAATGAAAAACAAAGAGAGTTCTCGAGAACAACATTGTATCAAATTGAACAAGTCTCTTTATGGATTAAAGCAATCGGGTCGAATGTGGTACAATAGACTATCTGAATATCTCCTGAAAGAAGGATACAAAAACGACCAGGTCTGTCCATGTATTTTCATAAAGAAGTTCAATAAGGGTTTTGTAATCATTGCAGTATATGTAGATGATTTAAATATCCTAGGAACATCTGGAGAAATTTCCCAAACTGTTGAATATCTCAAGAAAGAATTCGAGATGAAAGAATTCGAGATGAAAGATCTCGGGAAAACAAAGTTTTGTTTGGGTTTACAATTTGAGTATGTAAAAGATGGAATCCTTGTGCATCAAGAAACATATACGGAGAAGATACTCAAGAAATTTAATATGGACACATCTCACCCATTAAACAGTCTCATGGTCGTGAGAAGCCTTGGTCCGGACACGGATCCATTTGGTCCAAAGAGGGACGATGAAGAGATTCTTGGTCCAGAGGTGCCATATCTTAGTGCCATAGGAGCTCTGATGTATTTAGCTGGCCATACACGACCAGACATCAGCTTTGCTGTGAACTTACTATCTAGGTTCAGCTCATGTCCGACCCAAAGGCACTGGAATGGGATAAAATATGTACTTCGTTATTTACAAGGAACGAAGGATTTGGGTCTTATGTTTACTAACCAATCTAAGGAAGGTTTAGTTGGTTTTGCTGATGCAGGTTACCTATCTGATCCACATTTTGGTAGATCTCAGACTGGATATGTCTTTACACATGGAGGGACAGCAATATCTTGGCGGTCCATGAAACAGATCATGGCGGCTACTTCCTCAAATCATGCAGAAATATTGGCGATACATGAGGCTAGTCGAGAGAGTGTATGGTTGAGATCCATGACACAACACATCAGTACTACTTGTGGTATAACCAAAGGAAAGGATCCACCTACCATCCTATACGAAGATAACACAGCCTGCATTGCTCATCTTAAAGATGGATACATCAAAGGAGACCGGACGAAGCACATTCTTCCAAAGTTCTTCTTTACCCACGAGCTCCAGACGGCAGGAGAGGTCCAAGTGTTACAAGTCAGTTCAAGTGAGAATTCAGCCGATCTCTTCACCAAGTCCTTAGCTACATCAGTGTTCAAAAAGCTCGTGCATCAGATAGGCATGCGTCGACTGAAGGATCTACGGTGATGCATTCATCAGGGGGAATTCATGTGTTGTACTCTTTTTCCTTATCCATGGTTTTGTCCTATTAGGTTTTCCTGGAAAGGTTTTAATGAAGCAACATCAAAAGCATGAATGAACTCTGAACCGGATGTGTCGATCAAGAGGGAATATTATATACCGATATTATGCTCGACATATCTAACTTCATATTTATCTTATTGTTACTTCTTGTACTTATCTTATTGAGAAGATAACTATGTGTATCAAGTATATATACACATACTTGATCAATAATAAGACTACGCTTTCCATAGTATCAAACAAATTTCAATTAGAAACCGACCTGACCGTACCTAAGAAATAATTCGCTAAGTTTGTCTCTCCTTATAAATTATAGGATCGTCTCAATACTGATTACAAGTGTATATCTTCTTAATATACAAATCATGTTTGCTTATCTTCCACGAATTGCACCTGAAACACACCATTGTTAAATAATTAATATTTGTCCATTTTTTAAATGTTAGTATACGAACTGCATCTTTTTTTAAACTGCATCTATCATCATATTTGTCCATCTCTGATCATTGTTTTATTTGTCCATTTTCGTCATAATATCTGTAAGATAAAAGAATATAGTATATTTAAACTAATTCTAATAATATTAGGACATTTTGGCTGATTAATAATCTATTTAGTAATAGATTTGCAAAAAAAAATTTGTATATTTTAATACTCAGTTTATGTCTAAATTAATTAAATTGACTGATTAATACTTTTAATTTAACTAATCTAAATTCGCTGAAATTTAGTAAAATATATACTAACTACATAAAATAAATGATTCTTATGTGCATATCTACAACTATTCACTGATTTTCTTAAATAGCAATCATTGAATATTATATTTTAGTATTATTAAAAGTTACTTGCATATTTACAAATACCCCTGTTTATTTAATATTCAGGGAATAGATTTGTTAATAATACTTTGGTTGATAGTGTAATAAATTTTATCGATTTCTAAAATTGTTATTTAACCAAACTAAAAACCAAAATAACCAAACCAAAATGAAATTTAGGATCTGATTGGTATAACCATAGTGGTTGTGGGTATTTGCGAATGCGGATGGTTGCAGTTTTAAACGTTTTTAAGATATTTGTATGAGTGGTACAACAATTAGAAATGGGTACATTTACGGGATACTCATGACTGGTTAACCATCAAATCCAGCAGCGGTTAAATAAAAAAATTAAAAATATTTAAATTTTATATAATTATAAAAATATGAGAATCCATAATATTATAATAAATATAAAAATTATATTTATAAAATCATAATTTTACATTTTCAAAAATTATAGAAAATATGTTTTAAAAATTATAATAAAAATATATATATTTTGTATTTATATTATTTCAATTTGAATATTTTAAATCTTATTTTATATTGCTTTTAAAAAAATTAAAATTTTACCCTCCGGCAACCGCAAACACTATCTGGAACAAGTTTTTGGATTTAAGAGGTTAATGGTGGTTTGGAGCGGTTTATAGCGTTTCATGTGATTGTTACAAAACTCCAACAACCGCTACCAACCGCAAAAACTGCATTTGCGGATGTTAGCGGAAAAACCAATCATGCCCTTAAATGCATAAAATCACTAGAACCAAAAAGCAAAAACCACAATTGAACTAGAACCAAATAAAAAATGAAAATAATATTAAGCAAGCCGAAAATCGAAGGTCCATATCTAAACATATTAGTAAACAAATATATGTTAATAAATTTGTCCATAAAATAGTTTCGCGCTTTTAAACGCGGGTACTATCCTAGTTAGATAGTTAAAGATGAGGTTTTCTGATAACTAGATAGATGCCTGCAAGTTTTGGGGGTGTAAATAATTTTCAAAATTCAATATTATATATTATTTTATGTTTTGACTTGAAATAATAAATTTAATATTTCAAAACCAAATGTGAAGTTTTGGTAGATAATTATTTTAATAAACATATTTTATTTATTAATCCTTATTAAATTCTTAAATATGATTTATGTAGTATTTAGTTAGATTTTTTACACCTTTTACAAAACATATTTCATTTAATTTATTTTATAACGTTAGCGTTAGTAT